>NW_027273866.1:17062500-17182500 GCF_046630095.1 Trachinotus anak
TGGAGCCGTCTTAGTGTAAACCTCCAGGTTGTGTTGTAGTCTGGACGGACATCTTCTCTGTGCAGTTGTGTGTGGATCTTGCTGTTACACTTATATTCTTGATGGAGCAACTGTAACATAACCTAAATTCCCCCTGGGGATCAATAAAGTATCTGATTGATTGATTAGGCCACGAGGCTCCACCTCAGCACCAGTTCTCCCAGTTCACAGCGTAAACGTGTTGTAGTGCTGGAACATGTAGAAACGTCTTTGGTGAAAACCTCTGTGCTCAGATCAGCTCCCAGCAGCTCACAGCCTCTGGAGCCTGATGCTACAATGAACTCAGAAAAACACTGAATTTCAAAAACGCTGCAGCTGAAAAAACCACATGAAGCTCTGCAGTGGGAGGTGGACGGTCGGTGCGGTGCTGAGGCTGCTGCTTTAGACCCAGACTGTTTCAGTACATGTGTAACAGCAGGACCTCAGCACCATACGAGACAGAAAGGATCATGTTCCCAACATGGTTTATGACCTATTGTCAGGTTCTCTGCAGCCAGGTCCAATGATACCGGCGCTGATGGGTTAATAACAACAAACCACATTCATTTAACTTTTGCCTGAATTTGTTGAACAGAAGAAGAAAGTAACAGATACTTAGACTTGACTTCTCCACATTTCAGGTCACAAATTATAGGTCACATACAAAACAAACAGATGGAGACAAACAAAAAAGAACCAAAGTTAGGAATGTGATGTTCCTCCAGAACATCTGAACAGGGTTCTTCAAAAAGTGAGAATATAGGATTTTTTTTTTTTTAAACCAAACAATATGAACGATGTGAACCAGCCAACAGTTCAGAGTCTGCAGCAACAGCTGATTCATTCAGTGGTTTCTCTCTGCTCTTACATTTCATAAACAATCAATAAAATAAAGAGATGAATTTGTAATGAACATATGTAGAATAACAAAGAATCAGCTTCACCTCATGTGTCAGTGATCAGTCTGATGACAGACTGTATAATATGACTGTGTAATACTGTGGCGGCATTTTCTGCAGATTCTTTTACCTTTGATGTCATGATGATACTTTTGTACTTTTATTTTTGAACAGTTGGAATTGATGACTGTATTTTTACAGTGTTTTTTTCTCCTGAAGTAAAATGTCTCATTTCTTCCACCACTGACATTTGAATAGAAACATTTTGTAGCTGCCAGAGAGAAATAAAACTAACTGCCAGGTTCTTTATTTCAGCAGGTGTAACTCAGCAGCAGTGATCAGCTCTGCGGCGTCTTGTTGGGACCAGTCCTGTAGTGATGACTCAGCAGCTCGCTCAGTGTCCTGCGCTGGAGGCGGCGTCCCCGATATTTTCTCTCCTGCAGCTTCTGCAGCAGCAGCACTTTGTCTGCGATGACTCTCCACTCACACAGACGCTTCACCTGTAACACAGCCTGCAGGTAACCTCCAGCTCAGGGAGCAGTCTGATGGGGGGGGGGGGGGGGGGTCAGTCATTTCAACTGGTTTTAGTTATAAAATGCAAAGATTTAAAATCTTTGTCATAATCGGTGAAAAGTCTGAAGATTTCACTGATGGACAAAAGACGAAGCAACAGCAGGTGAGAGAAAATGATCAGGACGTGTTACTGAGTGAATTCAGGTGAATTTGAATATGGGTGTTGCGGTGGTTCACCTGGTAGAGAGCGTAACTAACCACAGCGGCCCAGGTTTGAGTCCAACCCGTGGCCTTGTGCTGCACATCATCCCCTCTCTCTCTTCCAGACTTTTCTGTGTCTCTTCACCTGAATTTGACACAATAAAGGCAAAAACTGCTTGAAAAGACAATAAAAAAAGACGCAGTACCTGGAGGCTGATGTACCGAGTGGCGCGGCGTTCCTCCGGCAGCCTGCAGTCGCAGAGATGCAGCGTTTCTGTCATTGTCCTACGTGAACAAATAAAACACAGAAAACATCTCGATTTGATCTTAAAACAAACAGATGAGGAACAAAGTAAAGGAAAATAACCCAGAGTGTCAGTGAAGTGATGTTTCACCACGAGCCTCCAACATTTTGTCTCCCTGTCAGAAATTGTTCAGGTGTATTGAAGGTGTAGGTAAAAACTACACTACACCACCCACAGAACCTCTTGCAGGACTTCCAGGACCTCTTCAAGGACCACTCCAAGAGTTCTTGAGCCTTCTAAATGACCTCTACAACCTTCCAATTTAGACACTTTAGATGTTTAGGTTCTTCTCTATTATTATCATCATCATCATCATCAGGAAGTATCTGATTGGTCCAGATTCATCCTGCAGCAGCACAACCGGTCCAGACACACAGCCAGAGTCATGAAGAACTCCTGGTTCTTCTGGTCTCTTCTGGTTCCTCAGCAGATAGTCTGACTCCCACAGAGTCAGGGTTCAGTTCTCCTACCTGAGGACCAGGTTGTTGGATTCAGCCTCAAGCTGTTGCAGCAGGAAGTCCAGCAGTTTGTCTGAAGGAATGCCGACGCTCTGCAGCAGCCGACAGGCAGCCAGACGCAGCTCTGCATCCACCTCAGTCTCCACGCAGCACTGCAGCGTCTCCTGCACGTCTGGTGATGACAAACCCAACGCACCCACAGCTGCAACAACAACACAAGCCTCAGGCTGAATGAAGGTGGTGGATCTCAGATCCTGTAAAACTGTCGTTGTTTCTTCTGTTCTTGTTGTGGTAGAGGAGGAGACACAGTCAGTACCGTTGATGGCAGACAGTCGAACCTCCCGTGCCGGGTCGTTCTCCAACAGCTCCAGTAAATGACTCTCAACCTGGATTCAAACCAAAACAAATTATCAGTATCTCACAGCAACACCACCTCCTACTGAGTCACTGTTGCGTTTACAATACAAGATGTTAACACGTCCTCTGAGCAGCTACCTCTTCAGGACAGACTGGACGCGACAGTGACTCAGTATCAGAAAATGACGAGATGGGCTGACCAGATAGCTAGCTGGTTAGCATGCTAACTTCAGTAGAAAAGAAATGAGAGGGTTTGTTTCCTCTTGGTGAGTAAAGGAATGAAGTCTGATGCAGCTGCTAATGCTAATGCTAACTATGTAGCAACAGAAACACAAACAGGTCCTTTACAGAGGAAGGAGATCACCTTTGGGATCTCAGAATGTGCTCATTTCTCTGACCAGATACAAAATCATAAAAATAACCTAAAATTCTGAATTCCCATCCATGACAAGTTGCACCTGAACATTTGTCTTTCTGAAGATCACTAACATTTACGTTTACTCCTGAGCCCCAGTTTGAAACTCATACATCCAGTAAAACTTTCATCCTTTCATCCAACAACAATGCCTCCCTGGTCTTCTTTAGATTCAGACTTCCTGTGCACAGAAGCTCGCTTAGTCGACTCAGGCTTCTACCTCAGTTCATCTGCCCTGAACACTAAACTCCAGATCGTCCAGATTAACACCATTCCTCATGTTTAAAACGTGACAGATTCTATCTGATCTTATTTGTTCAGTCTTCATGATGTAACACTGAAAACTCAGGTTTCATAGTTCCTGGAACTTTCTGGTCACAAAGGAGCTTTAAAAGTCTTTTGAGAAGAAGTTTAAAGATCAAAGAAATTAGACCGATTGATATCCGATGGATAAAACAGGTTCAGTTCCTGAGCTCCTCAGAAACGTCTCCAGGGAAAGTGGTTGCTGGATCCCATGGCTCATCTCCTCTGCTCAGTGACAGAGCTTCACTGTAAACCCTCTGTGATGTCTTACCGTCTCGTCCTTCAGCAGCAGAGACGCAGCCGACACACAGGCCTGTTTCCTGACAGCAGGGGACTCGTCTCTGAGGCAGGAAACAAGAGACTCCAGCAGCTGCTCCGACGTCAACTTCAGGCTGTGGATCAGATCCAAAGCCTCGTTCCTGCACTGCAGCCCCCACCTGTCCTCCAGCTTCATCCTGACACCAACAGCACCTCTTAGATATTCATTCATTAGATATTTGTTCACATGCTTCAGACCTATTGCTCATATTTGCTTGTACTGAACTAGAACGACAGCCCTGCAGCATTTCACTACACGTTCTTTCTTTGTCACAAACATCAGTATAAAAAACAACAGTGTGATGAAGCTGCAACAAGGATTTCAAGTGACTGAAAACATGATGGAGGAAGCAGCTTCTGAACACTGATGAGAATCAAAGAGGTTAAAGGATCCATTCAACCACAACTTCAATGTGACTAGAAGCAGCTGCCAGGACCCAGGGACTACAGCTCCCAGCATACCCAGCGTGTGTTGTTTCCTGTGTGCTACAGTGCAGTACCTCAGCTGATTGTGAACGTCCTGGACCTTTCCCAGCTTCATGAGTGTGTGTGCAGCAGCGAGGCGTACCTGCTCACTGTGGTCGTTCCACATCAGGTGGATCAGCTTCTGCACAACATCCTGTTACACAACAGTTTCACTGAGCTGCACCAGTGTAACCTCTCTGTACTATCTGACCTGATAATCAGCAGGGGGCCCCTGACCTTGTTAACGGGCCCTTTGAGCCTGGAGAGGATGTTACAGGCCAAGAGTCTGCTCTTCCATCCGGAGCTGTTCAGCTGCTCGGCCAGCAGGGGACGCACCAGGGTCTGCAGGAGGACGACCGGGTCACTGAGGGAGTTTTATTTGTTTCTGACACTGTGCAGCTCATATGAGACTTTTACCCTAAAAACACAAACGGTCACAGGTGTCTACAAGCTCAGTGTCCCACTGACCATCAGCTGCAAACAAGGTTTTCAGTTCACTGTTCAGGCAGAGCCAGAGTGAAGCTGGTGAGACTGTTAAACTTTAAATGAGGTGTGGTCAGGAACAGGAAACACGGTGCTGGCTCCTCCCCTTCTGCTACGTAACCAAGATGGTGACTACTGAGGAAGGAAAGAGTCCAACTCACTGTTCAGACTGACCCTGAACCAGTGGACTCAAGTCTCCTTTTCTGAGTGTAGCTGTTTGTTACTGTTGTCATTTTGTTCTACAGTGAGCTCCCAGTGTTCCCAGTGTCCCCAGTGTCCCCATTGTTCTCAGTGTTCCCAATGATCCCAGTGTCCTCAGTGTTCCCAGTCTTTGTTCAGTGTTAAACGTCAGTATCTGCTGTTTGTTATGAACAAATCTTTGTTCTGACTCAGTTTGTCTTTAAACACAAATCTATTCACTGAGTCATTAAATCTGATTCTGTAGTGTAAACAAGGAGCAGTGAGAACATTTTAACAGCACCCCAGACTCCAGAACCTAGACCCTAGACCCTAGACCCCAGACCCCAGACTCCAGAACCTAGACCCTAGAACCTAGACCCTAGACCCCAGACTCCAGAACCTAGACCCTAGAACCTAGACCCTAGACCCCAGACCCCAGACCTAACCCAGCAGGGGCTCTGACCGTTTTGCTGCTGAGGAAGATGATCTGTGAAATAACCAGCTCAACATCAGGAGGTTGGTCCTGGGTGCTGGGGGGTTGGTCCTGGGTGTTGGGAGTTTGGTCATCCTGGAAGAGTTGTGCTAAAAGTCTCTCGATGACCCCCCTTCTCTGGTCTCCATCCAGGACCACACACTGTGCAGCCGTCCAGCTGTTGACATCTGACCCAGAAGAACCTGCAGCAGTGTTAGACCTCCAGTGTCAGCTGCGTTCAACAGAAGAACCTGTGGGTCAATGTGCTTTTTTACCTGACTGTGGTTGTCTGGGTGGGTCCTGGTCCTGGTCCTGGTCCTGGTCTCTGCTCAGGGGTTCAGTGGTCACGCTCTCTGAAACACACATCTGCACTCACACATCTGCTGTTGTGGTTCTTAATCAACAGATGAACTCATTTCCATCTGATCAAGTTTGTCACTGACTCATCAACTGATGACATGACAACGGTCTGACTCACTCTTGGCGGTCCCGGTGTTTCGGGTCGGGGGGGACCGCCCCTGCAGGTGTGTGAAGTACTCTGAGTCACTGAAGACGATCTGAGCCACCTCATGGTACGGTCTGACCTCTGTCTCCCTGGTTCTCCTGCAGGAGTCCTGCAGCAGCAGTCCTCTCTGTGGTGGGGGGTGACCTGCAGACTCTGGTGAGTCCAGTAACCATGGTAACCATCTGGACTCTGGTAACTGATGAAGAGTCTGTCGGTGCTTCAGCCTGGGAGCCGGTCTATAAAGTCTCCTGTTGGCAGCTGGTCTCAGGGCTCCGGTGGGCCTGAATAAGTGGCTGTAGTCTGCCTGGCTGTAGGAGACTCTGTTGGCGCCGAGCTCCGCCTCTGCGTCAGGGCAGAAGGTGAGGCCGGCGGCGGCGTCACTCAGGAACCTCTGATACAGAAGCTGCGACCTCCGAGAGTGAATGGAGGCTAAAGTGGAGACGATGGAGCCTCTGGGTGGATCCATCTCACCTGAAGGAGGAAGGCGGGTCAAAATAAATCACTAGTGTCAAAAGTGCTGATCTGAGAACTGAGGTGCTGGTTAGAGTCTGACTCCAGTTCCCAGAATTCCCACTGCAGTTCTTACATGATGTCGCGAACAGTGACGTCCACAGCTTCTCGTTTCGTTTCTAACAGGTCTGACGGGTTTGATACTGAGCCCCACACTGATCTGATTCTTAATCTGAGAGTTCAGATTCACACACGTGGACAATGATGATGTCATCAGAGGTAATTACATCATTACATTCATTAACATAACTAATTTACATCACTGATGTAAACATTGTAATTTAACACTGTTTGAAACTCATTCCTTATGTAAAACCTTCATTTAAAATGTAAAACAAAACTTTTACAGCTTTTTGCCCCTTTTCAGACGACATCAGACCAGGTCCAGGTCCAGGTCCAGGTCCAGGTCCAGGTCAGAAACACTTAGTCTGGACCAGATTAATCCAACTGTAGTGACCGTCTGTCTTCAAACAAACTTCAGTCTGAAGGCCACTGATGTGATTTACACAGAGAAAAGAATTTTTCTTTTGATTCTTTCTGAAGGATCCTGTTTGATCCTGCTCTGATAAAAACCCACTGACCCACCCAGGTGCATGATGGTCCTACACCTGCCTCCCTACCCACCTAGTCTCTGGTCCTGAGTGTTACCCAGTGAACCAACAAAAACACATGGAAATGCTAATTAACCAAAACTAAACAATAAACAGGCAAAATAATTTAAAAGTAATAATAAATAAATCAGCTGAATCTGAAACGGACTTTCAGCGTCACTTCCGCTTTAACCAACAGGTTCGACAAAGACACGAAGAGTTTTAAACCGCTTCAGTCTTTAACACACACCTGAGCCTGAGTCACCTGGACAGGTGACGCTGACTCACCTGAGGCTGAGCTGCAGCAGACAGGTGTAGGAAACGTGTTTACTTGTCGGTGATAACGCTGTTGGGTTGTCATGGCAACGCGCTGTGCTCAGCCCGCCAAAGAACGGGGAAAGTGCTGATGTCTCACTCTGCACCGAATTCCAGGACCAGGAGGTTCCAGCTGTTCCAGGAGGTTCCAGGAGGTTCCAGGAGGCTCCAGGAGGTTCCAGCGGTTCCAGGAGGCTCCAGGAGGCTCCAGCTGTTCCAGGAGGTTCCAGCTGTTCCAGGAGGTTCCAGGAGGCTCCAGGAGGTTCCAGCTGTTCCAGGAGGTTCCAGCTGTTCCAGGAGGTTCCAGGAGGTTCCAGCTGTTCCAGGAGGCTCCAGGAGGCTCCAGCTGTTCCAGGAGGCTCCAGCTGTTCCAGGAGGTTCCAGCTGTTCCAGGAGGTTCCAGCTGTTCCAGGAGGCTCCAGGAGGCTCCAGCTGTTCCAGGAGGCTCCAGCTGTTCCAGGAGGTTCCAGCTGTTCCAGGAGGCTCCAGCTGTTCCAGGAGGCTCCAGGAGGTTCCAGCTGTTCCAGGAGGCTCCAGCTGTTCCAGGAGGCTCCAGGAGGCTCCAGCTGTTCCAGGAGGCTCCAGCTGTTCCAGGAGGTTCCAGCTGTTCCAGGAGGCTCCAGCTGTTCCAGGAGGCTCCAGGAGGCTCCAGCTGTTCCAGGAGGTTCCAGCTGTTCCAGGAGGCTCCAGGAGGCTCCAGCTGTTCCAGGAGGCTCCAGCTGTTCCAGGAGGCTCCAGGAGGCTCCAGCTGTTCCAGGAGGCTCCAGCTGTTCCAGGAGGTTCCAGCTGTTCCAGGAGGCTCCAGCTGTTCCAGGAGGCTCCAGCTGTTCCAGGAGGTTCCAGCTGTTCCAGGAGGCTCCAGCTGTTCCAGGAGGCTCCAGGAGGCTCCAGCTGTTCCAGGAGGTTCCAGCTGTTCCAGGAGGCTCCAGGAGGCTCCAGCTGTTCCAGGAGGCTCCAGCTGTTCCAGGAGGCTCCAGGAGGCTCCAGCTGTTCCAGGAGGCTCCAGCTGTTCCAGGAGGCTCCAGCTGTTCCAGGAGGCTCCAGGAGGCTCCAGCTGTTCCAGGAGGCTCCAGCTGTTCCAGGAGGCTCCAGGAGGCTCCAGGGTCAGTTAAACATCGGATGTGTCGATCATCACCGGGGACTGACTCAGTAAAGAACAGAGGCTGAACTCGGGAGCAGGTTGTTGTGTTTCTGTGAGAACCTCCAGTGGAACATCTTCAGTGATCATCGGCTGCTCTGTGGTGGACCACAGCGCCTCCTGCAGGACAAGGCGACTTCCGGTGGCGTCGTTCTAAATAAAAGCCCCAGCGTGTCGGTGCAGACGTGTGTTTTCTTTGAAAATGTCAACATTGATATGAATATGAACACATTCGCACCTACAGGCGCTGCTGTTACTTTCACTGACAACCAGTGAGAGCTTGAACACGACATATAGCCCCCCCCGTCTGACAGCAGGTCACTGAACGCTGGTTTTAAGTTGAAGTTTATAAAAATTATGAAAAACTGCTTCGTAGAAAACAAGTCGATTTTAAATGACGGTTAGAAGTTTCTCCATAGTTACCGCTGAACACGAGAACACTTTACATTATATGTAATATACTGATTATACAGCCGGTGACACGCCCCCCCCCCCCCCCCCCCCGCTGGGGGCTGGCGGAGCCACGGACCGGATCAAAGCTCCGGACACGAGAAGCGGCTTCACCCGCTTCACTCCGGTCCCTGGGTGAATGCAGACCGGGGGGGGGCTGAGCTGCTCTCCCGCCAATACACTGGCAATGACCCGAAACCCGGGTCACGCCGAGGCCCCGTGGTCCTCGGCGTGTGAAGGGCCCGGCACACAGCACCGGGGCCCCGGGGCCCCTGGGAACCGCGGCTCTCTGTGCAGAGAAAGTCGCTTCAGTCGCTTTTAAAACCAAAGACACAATAAGTGACGTTAACACGTGTTACAACTGTCCGTCTCAGGAGCCCCCCCTCCAGACCGGGGAGCGGCCAGAGGCTCACTCTCACCCCCCAACACCAGGCTCCGCTCCCCGCCCCTCTGCTCCTCTCTGAGCCACACAGGTGCGCTCACCTGCTGTCATCACCTGACTCTGACCTCTGACCTCTGACCCCTGACTCCAGCTTGTTAGCATAAACTGGTCCTGCTGTCACTCAGGTGAAAGTGGGAGGGGCAGTGGCGAGCAAACTGGACACTGTTGTGCTTCATTAGTTCAAACAAATCCGCCAGAGTGAGACGTCCCGTTTCTAGTGCAGCCACACCTGATGTTAGAGCAGTCACATCTGGATCAGGGCCGAACATCTGGACCTGGACCTCCATCATATCAATCAATCATTCGACTGAAGCACAACAAACTAAAAACCTTGAAACTTTTTGTCCGTAAATAAATTCAGTCGTTCAGCTCGTTAACGTCTCCTCGAATCTCTTTACCCAGGAAAAGCTCTTAATCTGATCCACGTCCCCTGAAGTTGTAGATGTGCTGAGAAATGTTTCACCGTATGAACTCAGGTGTGTCCCCGGCTTGTGACGCTGTGCAGGGCGTAGACCAGCTGTGGACCGGGGGTGGTACCACAGCTGGAGCTCCCTGCAGACGACTGCTCTCCCTGCCTGGTTACACCCTCCAGTGTGACCACAGACCGGTGGTCTGAACTGCAATGAGGTGTTTCCCACACAGAGGCGTCTCCCCAGGTAGATATAAAATCACTCCGTGTCACCCAAACACCTTATTTAGCTCCTTTCAAACTGAATTATTTTGTCCATACAGCTGTTTCCAGCTGTGGGCCCCGCAGCGACTGAGTGGCTAAAGCAGCCTAGCTAAAAGGCTAAGCTGCATCATGTGAAGCATTTAGGAGAAATCTATAAATAAACTGGGTCACACTGTCCTCTAAATGCTGCACCACCCACCACCACCAGTAAACTCTGTGATGGGAAATTTTGGTATAACTCATGTGTGTCTATGCAAAACTGTGTAACCAAAGACTGTGTGGATATTTCGAATGAAGTTTTGAAGTATGAAAGAAACTCTGGATGAGCTGATGATGAGCACATGGAGACAAGATGTCAGGATGGCCTTGCCTTCCTCGCCATGACAAACACGTGTAGACAAATATATGTGAAGGTCTTGCCCGCCTGCCTTTCTGCTCATGATAAGGGTGTCTCACTGACCTCGGTGGAGACAGAGCTGTGTGTTACAGGGACATTGTGTCTGGGGAGAGGCAAGCAGGTGACAGAGAGGATCGTATCTCATCTCTGTAAGACTGTGGCCCTGGAAACATCTTCAGGCCTCTCACTCACTGACTGTACTGCTGTTCAGTTGTGTTTGTGTGACTCCATTCATGAATGTTTATTAAACTCAAGAAAGACAGCTGACGCGTGAAGATCTTCTTTTTCAATTAGTGAACAAGGTAAAACATTTTTGCCACCACAACTCTCAACCCGCAGGAAACAGGAAGAGCTCGCTCACAGGAACAGGCCAGTGTGGCAACTGTGTTTTTATTTGTGTATTTTAATATTTTTGTCAAAATTCCAATTCCAATGTCAATGTCTTCCTTCCTCTCCACAGACTCTGCTAACACACCCAGTTCCCAGCCTGTACTGTCTCCAACCTCAACATCCCAGCTGTGAGTCCCTGAGTTAAAACCCTCAGAGCCCAGGACACAGCAGTAAGAATCAATCCTCTCTGGATTGTCAGGAAGCTGCTGTTTCTCTCCTGGTCTCACACTGGTCAGATCTTCAGACAGGATGAGTCCTGGACCAGCAGTGTTTGGGTCCAGAACCACAGGACTGTAGGAGACCATGTCCTTCATCTTGCTCCAGATGTTGAAGGTCAGGTTGCCCAGGTGTTTGGCCTGGTCTATCAGAGCTCCTGAGCCCAGCTGGGGATCATCCAGCAGGGGGCGCTGCTGGACTCTGTCCACTGCAGCCTTGTAGTTGAGCAGGAATGAGACGTCTTCAGCTCTCAGCTCGTCCTCTGTGGCTCTGACTGTGTCTGAAAGAGCTGCTATCTCTCTGCTCAGAGCCTCCATCTTCTCCTTCATCATCTGACTCTTCTGCTCCTCTTCCTCCCTCAGTGCAGCCATCCTGGCCTCCTCTTTTGCTGCTAATTGTCATGATGTGCCCCCTCCTTGTGGAATTCCTGGGTGGTCTGTTTAGCATTTCCTGTTTTATTTTGAAATTCATGTTCTTGTGTGTGTTGTGATTTAACTTCCTTTCTTTGTGTTTTTTCATTTCCACCTGTGTCTCATTGGTTAACTAGTTCTCTGTGTATTCAGAGCCTTGTGGTTTAAGAACATGTTGACTGTGCTTTGTGTCCTGCTTCAACAAGTCTCTGGACTTTTTATTCTTACCTTTGTTTTTTGTATGTTTGTTGAGTTCATACTGCTTCGCCATATTGTTTAATAAACTAATGACCTATATTTCCTTCATGTCTTTTGTGAGTTATTTGCATCAGTTGTGACGGTTAAACATTCGTTAGATCCAGGTTGGATCACACATTCTTATAGATCAACCTGGAAGTTAGCGTCCTCCTGCTTCCCTCCACAAACAGCCAATAGGATTTCTCCGTTGTGTTTTGGATGATCAGAGAAAACCAGCAACAGTTTCTGATCCTGACAGGTTTTGTTCAGCAGGATCATCTTCACTAATGAAAAAATAAAATAAAATAAATAAAAACAATTTTTTTTTAAAAATGAAAAAGGAGATAAAGTGATATAATGAGAAATCATTTGCAAAAGCATATTGACTCAACGAACTACAGTTCAATAAAACTGAGACAAAAAAGGTTTAAGGATTATTTCTCTTCTCTCTTCTAGATAAAGAGACTTAATGTTCTCTCTGAATTCCCCTAAAAAAAACTATAAAGTTACTCTGCATTTATGTATATGAAATTTACCATATGAGATCAACAGATTTGCCATGAATTCAGTGCCATATTTATTATGTACATAATATGTAAGACTATTTTTACATTCAATATTGAGATTATTCTTACTTTTTACAGATTATATTATTTGTCAATTGAGCCCAAAAGGTAAGCGAGTGTATACACTGGTAGAATAAATGTATTAAGGATTCTGGTTAATTTTTTCCAAAAATTAAATTTGTTTGCAACACCTGAAAATCTGGATGTAATGACAGAGTGTGTTCATGGGCAAGTACCAACAACCATGCCAGAGACTAGAGGCTGAAGCCTTGGAGAAACTGGCAGGAAGAAATGGTGGCAGCTATTTAGGAGCAGAATTTGTTCTGTATTTGTTCTGTATTTGCACTCATTCAGGGTTGACTGCTTATGTGGCCTCATAACAGTCTTTTTTTATTATTGTTAATCATTTAAATATTCTAAAATTGTATTTACAACAGATTTTTTCTTGTTCATTTGCTATGTTCATCAACAGATGATTAGGACCTGTACACCTCAAGGACTCTGAGGCGTGCAGGGAAGATTGTAGCTGACTCCTCCCACCCTGGACACAAACTCTTTGAGACACTCCCCTCTGGCAGGAGGCTGCGGTCCTTCAGGACCAAAACCTCTCGCCACAAAAATAGCTTCTTCCCATCTGCTATTAGCCTCATCAACAAGGCTAGAGAGCCCCACTGTTGCTGACCCCCCCTGCCCCCCTATAGAACCACTGCTCATTCCCATTACATGCACAGTGTAAATATCTATACAGATTATATTTATATATTTTTTACATTGTCTATATTTTTTGCACTACATTCCCCATGTCTTTATCATTATTGCAAATATCCCACATCTTTGTTGTATATTTTTTATCTTAATTTTATTTTAATCTTATTTTAATTTTTAACTTGTAAATTCTACTCATATTTTACCCCAAGTCTATTTATGTTACTGTTTGCACCAACCACCAGCACAAATTCCTTGTATGTGGAAACATACTTGGTAAATAAAAAACTGAAATCTAGAGCAGTTCTCTTCATACTAACATTTGTCTGTTTTGGTCCAGTAGGGACATTTCAGTCTGTGGTGCCTGGAGCCCAGTGCCCTGTTAGCTAGCGACACCCTTAGCACGGAGCTAACAGCGAACTCCGCTCAGATCTGCGCTAAATCAGAATCAGAATCAGTTTTATTGCCAAGTATGTTTCCTCATACAAGGAATTAGTTCTGGTGATTGGTGCAGTTGGAGGTTCTTGGAGGTTCTTGTAAACAACAGGTTTACACAGTTTTAGTTTCTGCCTGTATGTGGGAATCAGGTGGACCATGACATGGTCAGAGTGGCCCAGTGCAGCCCGGGGGACGGCGGGATAAGCTCCACTGATTGTGGGGTAACAGTGGTCCAGAGTGTTCCCCTCTCTGGTCGGGCAGTTAACAAACTGTCTGTATTTGGGCAGTTCATGACTGAGGTCACCTTTGTTAAAGTCACCAAGGACAATAACTACGGAGTCCGGGTTGGTCCACTCCACACAGTATCTGCTGTGGCCTGTGGTGGGATGTAAACACCGACCAGGATGAATGAGGTGAACTCACGGGGGGAGTAGAAGGGCCTGCAGTTTATGATGAAAGTCTCCAGGTCAGGAGAACAGTGCTGCAGGATCACTGTCACGTCTCTGCACCAGCCACTGTTTGCATAAAAGCAGATTCCTCCACCTTTGGTTTTGCCGGACAGCTCTGTGTCGCGATCCGCTCTGAAGAGCTGGAAGCCGGCCAGCTCCAGCGCAGAGTCCGGATCGATCCACACAGCCACGTCTCCGTGAAGCACAGGACGGCAGATGAGGAAAAGTCTCTGTTCTTCTGCACCAGTAGCTGAAGTTCATCCAGCTTGTTGGGCAGTGAACGCACCTTGGAGAGAAAGATACCTGGGAGAGGTGTGCGGAGTGCGCGCCGGCGGAGACGCGCAGGCGCACCGGCACGTTTTCCTCTCCTCCGGCGTTTCACTGCGAGAGCAACGGTCAGTGACCTCTGACCAAAATGTCCAATAATCCCACAGATGAGTCGAGAAAGGTGGGAAAAATCCTCTGGAGCTGTTTCTCTGATGTTAATGAGCTCTTCTCTGGTGAAAGAGCTCCGGAAACCGAGGCAGAAACTGGATTTATAAAGAAAATAAGGTGAAAAAGTGCGCAGCAACACACCGAGGCAGCTTCCGCGGCGCCATGGCGACAGAACAGAAAATGAAAATGGCCGGAACACTTCATCTGTACTGGGACAAACACGGGAGAGAGACAAGCTGTGGAGCTTCTCTGAAGCAACGGGAGCTGCTTTTATATGCGGCATAGACGACCCCGCCAAACACTAATTATTTCTCCAACATCAGCTTTTATTTGTCGGTGGACTGCGTGGCTCAGACTCTCAGAGACTGAACCCGGACAACTCACTTTGATTTCAAATACATTTCCGACTGTGTGAAACGTTTGCTGGAGTCAAAGAAATTCAACTGTCTCTGTTAGAGTCGATAAAGTTTTGGAGGAAAAAAACTGCGTCTCTTAAGGTCGTCTGAACAGTTGCGGGACAGAGAGAGACTGTGATTATTTTATGTGAACGTCTGTCTCACACCTGAGTTTACGTAAGATCTGTACATGTGCGCATCAGTTTGGGAGGTGAATTAGCGCTAAAACCCGATGTTAGGTCGCTAGGTAGGTAAATAAACGTCAGGCTGCAGATTCCACCTTAACCCGCAGAGCAGTTCCTGTGAGCCGCTCACAAGCCGAAGTCCTGCCGGAAGTCCTGCCGGAAGTCCTGCCGGAAGTCACTGATCCAACATGAACTTTCCTGAAGCTCAGTCCGAGCTGAAGCAGCTGCTGAGCAGAGTGAGTCCGTCCGAGCTGCCGAGGCTCCTGGACTGGATCAGAACCTCAGGTAAACCCTCACCTGCCCGCTGCACGTGGCCCGGTCCGTGTTCTGTTTTCTGACGTCATCATGTGTGTGTGTGTGTGTGTGTGTGTGTGTGTATATATATGTGTGTGTGTGTGTGTATGTATGTGTGTGTGTGTGTGTGTGTGTGTGTGTGTGTGTGTGTCCTGCAGAGGAGCTGGACGACCTGCTGGTGGACAACAGGAGGGTGATGCTGCAGAGCATTGCAGACGACCTGAGAGCCAGTCTGCCTCTGGACGCCATGTTACCCTCCGAGACCGCGGCCCACCACAAGGTACTACACCGATACTACATAATACTAAGTACTTCAGATGGCTGAGAAAACTGCAGTAGATTGAAGTTCTGGGTAAAGTACAGGTGCGGACGTCAGCTCGCTGTCACCAACCTGAGGCAGGTAAACGCTCATCAAGTCTTCAAAATAAAAGCACTGAATGCAGAGGAATGTCCTGTGAATAGATTCTGTCATTGGATTATTGTGACGGGTGCATTTACATCACAATGCAACAACTGATTATTTTCATTTTGGATTCATCTGCTGATTATTTTCTCCAATAATGAATTGATTGACTGAGAAAAATGAGCTCGAGGTGAAACATTAAAATGATAAAAAAAAGAAAATCAGCAGGCAGCAACAAACATGTTCAAATAAATAAATAAAAAACAAATCAATAAATACACCTCCATGATGATGTGTGAATTTAGTGTTTTCCTGCTGGTTTGTTAAAAGTAGATTTGGTGCAGATCACAGTATGACTTGAAGCAAACTTCAGGACTTGGCTCTTGGCTCTGGACTGGAAAGACTTAGACTTTCTTGTGACTTGCAAAAGGTTTGATGAAGACACAGTTTCAGTGAGTGCACACTGAATGTTCGATGGTGATGGTGATGATGATGATGATGGTGTGTGTTGAAGATGCAGCAGCGGTCGCGGCCGACGGTTCACGTGGACAGTTTCCTGTATGATGACGAGCAGGTGGACTCTCTGTGTGAGGAGGGAACCATGAGCCGGACCTACTGCCTCACCTGTGGCTCCTTCAGGACCGCGCCTCTGGGTGGGACCAACGCATCGCCCCCACTCACAGACACACACACACAGGCTGGTCTGAGCTGCTCATCGCCAGCAACAACCAAACTAACACACACATAAAAGGGAAGCTTTGTCCTGACACAGACACCACAGGTTTAGATCGCAGCACTGACCCCCCAGCTCTCGTTCAGTTTCCACACTGAGGTGAACAAAGCATCACAATCGACTCAGTTTCAAACACTAAGAGCAGCTTTACTGTTCTCAGAGAACATCAAATACCAACAGGAATCAAAGATGAATGTGGAGCTCTGTTTGAAAAGGTCTAGACCACCGCAGCCTGTGTTGATCCACATCAGACCCCTCCTCACCGGGTCCTCTGGTCTCCCTGCAGACTTCATCTCCCACTCGTTCTCAGTGTCCGAGCTTCAGTTCCTGTTCCAGAGTGTTCTCCCAGACCTGAGCGGCTGCACGCTGGTGGACGTCGGATCCAGACTGGGAGCTGTGCTGTACGGGGTCAGAGGTCACCACACACACACACACACACACACAGTAATACGTTCCTTAGCCCCTTCCACACTGGACAAAAACTCACTAATATCAGGCTTTAGTCGTGGATGTGGACTCTGTTCAGAACACGTTCTGTTAGTGCAGAGAACGTCACACAAACCAACAGGAAACATTTGTATGAGAATAATGTGAAACTGTGTATCCATGTGTTACTGTGTGTGTTATTGTGTGTGTGTTCAGGGTCATGTGTACAGCTCGGCCTCTCGTCTGCTCGGCCTGGAACTCAGTGAGGAGTTCGTCAGGCTGCAGAACAACATGCTGCACAAGTACAGACTGAACGACAGAGTGCAGGTCGGCCCTGTGTGTGTGTGTGTGTGTGTGTGTGTGTGTGTGTGTGTGTGTGTGTGTGTGTGTGTGTGTGAGACTGATGACAGTCGTAGATCAGACACTGAGCAGTGGACTCAGTAGAACCTGGTTCTGATGCGACTCTGGTCTGTTGCAGGTTCTCCACGCTGACGTCTGCACGCAGGACGTTCTGCTGCAGAACACTGACGTTCTGGTCATGAACAACGTCTTCGAGTACTTCATGGAGCCCGACGAGCAAGTCAGGTGAAGACGTACAACACACACACACACACACACACACACACAACACTGAAATATACACAAACACACAAATACCATATTTCTTCAGATAAAAACCAGGAGCCAATTAGCCACTGAATAAATTCAGCATCGTGATGATGACGCGTTCAACACTGTGTCGTTGTGGGTTCCTCCTCAGAGTGTATGGTATATCTGAAAATGTTTCACAATAAAAGCCCCACTCAGAAAGGAAGGGTTTCCGTCCACTGAAATACTAGAGGACTTTTAATTTGAAACTTTTGCAAGGCAAACAAGAGCGAATCAAATGAGGCCTCATACTAAAATACTGGTTTGACCAGGTGTGTGTGTGTGTGTGTGTGTGTGTGTGTGTGTGTGTGTGTGTGTGTGTGTGTGTGTTTAGAGCGTGGAGGTTCATCATGCAGAACTTCACAAAGACTGGATCTCTGCTGGTGACTGTTCCCAGTCTTCAGGAGAGTCTGAGCGCTCTGCAGGTACGACTCACACTAACTCACACCAGGAGGCTGCACAGCGTCGTGTTTCTGTCATGTTGTTAACACTTGATTCACAAATACAAACCTGAAACAGAAACACAAAAGGCAGAAGGAATAAAACCTCAATAACAACATCGACAGACATCTGGGAGAAGCACAAACAGCAAACACACATTTTTACTGGTGGAGTTCTTCCTCTTCTGTCTTTAGACCCCTCCCTGCTCCTCTGTGACTCTTTCAGTTCCTGAAATCGAACTGTTCCTGCAGAGATCACTGATGATCTGAAATGTCTCTGCCTTATCTCTGTGCTGCTGTTTGGGGTCTGGACAGAAGCAGAAATCACTGCTCAGTCACACAGGTGGCTCTCTCAGACGCAGAAGAACAGCAAGTTATTTTAGCACAGACGCTAACGAGCTAGCTTAGAGAGCGATATGTTATTTGAACATTTCAGAACTTAAAGAGTTAAAATCATGGCAACACAACACGCACATATTTTGTTCTGGCTGTGTCACTATATTCTCAGTCTGGTCGTCCAATAATAAAAAGATCACCTGATCATGTGACACACTGACAGCTAAGTTAGCACAGCTTCCATCAAACCAAACTGGCTGCTAGCTTAGCTGCTAATGTTTGAGAGGTTGGCTCACACACACACACACACAGACACACACACACACACACACACACATATCACTGTTGGTCAGTTTCAGGTGTTTCCCTCCAGGAAACCGTGTGTGTAGAATCTGAACCCGCTGCAGTAAAAGCCTCACAGACCATAATGAAGCTGCTTCAGTCATCACAGCAAAACCTCAGCAGCTCTGTCAGACAATATCTGCGTCTTTGGTGAAAAGACTACATGAAGCCTGTGGACGTTCAAAAACTACAACCCCCAAGGTGCATTTCACTAACCATCCAATCACTGAGCAGGAATCTGCGGCCTGAATCAGTTCACTTTTCATTTCTGTGTTTTGTTACCAACGGCAACGATGATTCTCCCTCTAACTGGCTTCTTCTCCATGGCAACAGCAGCTGAGGATCATGGGTATTGTAGTACTTACAGGTGTCTGCCAGGTGAGGTTCTGCTCAGTGACAGGAAATGGAACACGCTTCACAGCTCTGTGACTGGCTGATCGGTAGTGAAATGCACCTTGGGAGTTGTAGTTTTTGATGTCTGCAGGCTTCTTGTGGCACTGACCTGTTCACCAGAGAAGCAGGTTTTTGAAGACCCTCCTCACACCTCATCACTCGCTCTGGGTCCTCGGGTCTTCAGACCAGTTCTCAGGCGACCACACTGTTCCCGCGTCAGTGATGTCATCGACCTGTGTGACTGTCATTGTGTCCAGCAGGAGGCGCTGCGGCCCGGCTGGGTGGAGGAGCTCCCCGTGGACTACGACGTGTACCTGGGCAGAGACACAGACCCGGACGCCCTCAGACAGATCCACCTGTACCGGGTCATGTAAACTGGTCTGGACCAGTTCGATTCCCAAACTTGTTTGAAGTGATCTGTGCTGGTCTGGTCTGTACTGGACTAGTTTAATTTGATTCCTGATCTGGGTTGAACCAGTTGAGACTGGTTTGAACTGGTCCAGTCTGGACTGTTCTGGTCTGGCTGTAATCAGGTCTAACTCCTCCTGTGGACACAACTAATGATTATTTGTCTTGTTTTGATCTGATCATCAGGCGATGTCGTCTGAAACAGAGAAAATCAGGAGAGCTTCATGTTTGAGAGGCTGAAAACAACATTTTTATTTCATTGATAAAATTGATTAAAATATTCGTAATTTAAAACCTGTCGTTAAAGGAGGAGTCGTACTGATGAATGTCCTTGTATCTGCAGTTCAACATGTATCATGTTCATATGTGAGTTAAAGCGTTTACACCTGATTATATTTGGATATGATCAAACATAAATGACAGAAGCACCAGGTCAGAGGCCAGGTCAGAGGGGGCCAGGTCAGAGGGGGCCAGGTCAGAGGGAGCCAGGTCAGAGGGGGCCAGGTCAGAGGGGGCCAGGTCAGAGGGGGCCAGGTCAGAGGGGGCCAGGTGAGAGGGGGCCAGGTCAGAGGGGGCCAGGTCAGAGGGAGCCAGGTCAGAGGGGGCCAGGTCAGAGGGGGCCAGGTCAGAGGGGGCCAGGTCAGAGGGGGCCAGGTCAGAGGGAGCCAGGTCAGGGGCCAGGTCAGAGGGGGCCAGGTCAGAGGCCTGGTCAGAGGGGGCCAGGTCAGAGGGGGCCAGGTCAGAGGGAGCCAGGTCAGGGGCCAGGTCAGAGGGGGCCAGGTCAGAGGCCTGGTCAGAGGGGGCCAGGTCAGGGGCCTGGTCAGAGGGGGCCAGGTCAGAGGGGGCCAGGTCAGAGGGGGCCAGGTCAGAGGCCTGGTCAGAGGGAGCCAGGTCAGAGGGGGCCAGGTCAGGGGCCTGGTCAGAGGCCAGGTGAGGGGGCCAGGTCAGGGGCCAGGTCAGAGGGGGCCAGGTCAGAGGGGGCCAGGTCAGGGGCCAGGTCAGAGGCCAGGTCAGAGGGGGCCAGGTCAGAGGCCTGGTCAGAGGGGGCCAGGTCAGAGGGGGCCAGGTCAGAGGCCAGGTCAGAGGGGGCCAGGTCAGAGGGGGCCAGGTCAGAGGCCTGGTCAGAGGGGGCCAGGTCAGGGGCCAGGTCAGAGGGGGCCAGGTCAGGGGCCAGGTCAGAGGGAGCCAGGTCAGGGGCCAGGTCAGAGGGGGCCAGGTCAGGGGCCAGGTCAGAGGGGGCCAGGTCAGAGGCCTGGTCAGAGGGGGCCAGGTCAGGGGCCAGGTCAGAGGGGGCCAGGTCAGGGGCCAGGTCAGAGGCCAGGTCAGAGGGGGCCAGGTCAGAGGCCAGGTCAGAGGGGGCCAGGTCAGAGGCCAGGTCAGAGGCCTGGGGGCCGTGGATCTCTGGAGAAGGCTTTCAGAGCCGTTGTCCACACGTCAATCATTTTCTTTCTCTGTGGCTTAAGAACAGCAGCCCAACAGCAACAGGAAGGAACCGGGGTCAGGTCAGTCCTGGTCTCGGGACTCCAGCGTCTCCAGGCTTCTCAAACCGAACCGTGAGGTTGACATATGCAAACAAATAACTGGGACCTCCAAAAACTAAAAGGTGCGGAACTGATCCAGGATCAGTACCAAACATTTTTTTCAATAGTGCCGGGGGCTTCGTGGTCCAGATGGTCGGACCCCCACAGAGTCCTGGTCTCAGCATCACGCCGTCAGTCTGGATCACGTGCAGGGACAGAAGAACCGTGGCAGGTTCTCCAAGATGCTGGAACAACCAACCTGACAAGAACCCAGAGGACTGGGGGGGGGGGGGGGGGGGGGGTGTTCAGGCCTTTATTTTGAAAACACTAAAAACATCTGTCAGCAGCTTCTCCCGCTCCTCTCTGGTGACGCATCACTCAACAGCTGCGTCACCACCGTCACCGCTTCCTGCCGCTCACTCCCGTGACGTCACCGCTCCGTTTCATCACCGCGGCCGCTTCAGCACACACAGCGGAGCCGTTTCCAGGGCAACCATTGGCCGAGAGCGGAGGAGTGGCGGGACGGCCGACCAACCGACGGCGGTGGAGGACGGTAGAGTCCCGCCCACCTGCTCACCGAGCGTGGTGCGTTTAAGGGACTCAAAGAAAACTGATCCGTGAGACATTAAAGCTGTCAGTCACTCAGACTTTATTTAACTATTGTTTGTAAAAACACTCAAACACAAAGAGCTTTACAGCAAAAACAAGTGCTAATTATCCGCCCTGGTGCTTTCTTCACTGTTTTCTGATGTTTCTGAAACGAATCGATCAGACGATGATAGTTTGTTAAAACTTATGTTAATGTTCAGAGTTTGAAATGTGTCTGTGTGATGATCACAGTTGCACTGACACTTTCTTCTTTCTTGTTTCTTAACTTTTATTGATGATATATGTCTGTGATTTAACTATTCTTTGTGCCGTTAAGCTTTAAAAAATAATAAATTATTGTTCACAAGACAAACCAAACGATTTAGACTAATGAATAATAAAAATACGAGTTACTTAAACCATAATCAATTAAAAACTTAACTTAATAACAATTAATACTCTGGTATTCTAATAGATATAAATATAGTTTTCATTTAAAAATATGATTTAGCGCTTTTATTGATCTATTTTGATATTATATTAATTATGTAATTATTTTTTCAGCTTTAATGTCAAATATTACCAAGCTCCAGCCTTTGTTTTTCTCTTTGCTCTACGATCTACATTCTTCACTGTTTTATGACATTTTATAGACAAAACCATCAGTCAGTTAACTGAGAAGATAATCTTCTGATTAGCTGATGATTAAAAACAGTCATTTAGTTGCAACTCCATGATATCATGTTATTGTTTTTAGTCACTGTATTTTCTATCACAGTCTTATGTATGGATTATTTCCATTGCTGATTAATCTGTAGATTTCTTTCTTGATTTCTTGTTTGGTCTATAAAACAATGAATATTACAAATCACAATGTCCTACAGCACAAGTCTCTGTCTTCAAATGTCTTATTTTGTCCAACAAAACGTCCAAAACCCAAAGACATTCAGTTTACTTAAAGAGCAGTCAACAATCTCACCTGAGAACCTGGAACCAGCAGATGTTTAATATATTTGCTTGAAAAGAGACTTAAATTATTAATTAATTATCAAAAAAGGTCAATAAATTGGATGGATGGAGAGAATCACTGGTAGCAACTGTAAATCTCTCCTTCAGTGTTCTGACAACAACAAACCAGCTGAAACTGAGATGGACATTATTCACTATTTTATGACATTTTACAGACCTGACAATAATCAGTTAATAGACATGAATTAATGGTGGAATGCCTGTTTGGAGAAGCCACATTATTAGTCATGTCATTATTATTATTTCACTAGTTGTCTGAGTCTATGTTAAACTGCTTATTCTACACAAACATTACAAAACGGAGACAGTGAAATCTCCCAGCTTCGGCTCGGTCCGTGAAGTGGATCAAAACTTGGTCAACAAGCCGCCCGTGAGGAGCTCCGTGCCCGGCACTTCTGCTCCACTTCGTCCCGCGGATTACCACTTCGTCGTTACACAACTCGGTGTAGACCGTCAGAAAGCCGTTGCTGCTGAGTTGTAGTGAGTGTCGGGGGTGGGGGCTGTGTGTTTTTCGGGGTTGGGGGGTCAGAGAGTTTGAATGTGAGCTCCGACAGTGAGGAGCACGTTTCCATGTGGGCAGCGCGTCTAACAAAAGACCCGCTCTCCGCGTCCCGGCCCGGGCTGCTCTCCGCTGCCTCACTCCAGGGCTCGGGTTTGATCCGAGGGCTGAGTTTAATGTGTGTAGTCGGAGTTTGTGTCTGATATTCGGTCTTTGTGACACGGTTTCCCTCCTTTTTCCCGTCAGAGAGCGGCCGGTGGAAGCGGAGCTGAGATGCCGCTTCTCCACAGAAAAGCCTTCATCCGGCAGAAACCTCCGGCGGACCTGCGGCCGGACGAGGAGGTCTTCCTCTGTAAAATCACCCACGAAATCTTCAGGACCTACGAGTAAGTAGCTCCCGGGTGAAGGGTCAGCTGTGGCGCGGGTTAAGGAGGCGTTCGAGCCGGCGGAGCGGAGTTTGAATGATCCTGACTGACAGTTGGTCCGCTGGCGAACTTCCAGACAACATCGACAAAAGCCAACTTTCTTCTGCGGGAAAAGTTAAACTTCCGCCGGTCATGAACGCGTCAGACTCTCCCCCCACAGGTAGCAGACGGGTCAGAACACCTGGCCGGTGCCAGGGGTGGGCTCCACTGTTCGGGACAGGTGTAACCTTAAGTCGGCTAGCTAAGTCAGCTAGCTAAGCGAGCTAAAGTGGATTAGCGGCTAGCCCGGCGGTTAGCTCTGCGGGTGTTAGCCGTTAGCTCGGGAAGAACAGGCCTGCCGTCGGTCGGCAGTGTTCAGCACACCTGCTCAGGTGCACTTAAAGGGCAGCCACACCTGAACTGAGCGAGTTGAGGACAGTTTGGTCAGAGTGAAACGTCAGAGGGGAAGTGATCAGTTTGTGACGTGAATAAAACCACAACATCAGTCGGTGATCAGCTGTTCCTCTGTGACTGCAGCTCCTTTAACCTGGAATCAGCCGGGACACTAAGTCACACAAATATAAAAAGTATATTTTACAAAAATCAAACATAAAAAAACAGAAACAACAACGAAGCTGTGTGCCCTTCCTCTGACTTCACCCTGATGGAGATACACAAACATTCACTGTAAAACTGTCTGAATAAGAACTAGAACAATGAATAGTTTTGAATCTATTAATGGACTAATCATTGGCAGCTTTGACACAGTGAGGTTGTTGTATATGAACTTGGCTCATTTGTTGTATCATCAGTTATATTTGTGAGTGTTACTTTACTTTGTATTTTCATGTGCAGTGATGTTTGTACGACCTCAGAAATGTGTTGAAAATCTACTTGACAGAATATTTTTCGTCTCGAGGTCAGAGGAGTCAGAGGCCACCTTCAGAGCTGCTGCTGTAGAAAAACTGTCACTCTGTACAGCGGATACATGAGACACACACTCTGAAGTAACTTTCTTCCTCCTCATCCTCAGTGAGTTCTTCGAGAGGACCATCCTGTGCAACAGTCTGGTGTGGAGTTGCGCTCTGACGGGTCGAGCGGGCCTGACTTACCTGGAGGCGGTGGAGAGTGAGCGGCGGGCGAAGCAGAGTCTTCAGAGCTTCCCTCAGTCTCTGGTGGTGCCTCTGCTGCACCTGGCCGCTCTGAGCCGACGCTGCAGACTGACGGAGCTCTGTGAGGACGTCTACACCTTCACCAAGGACAGATTCTTCCCCGGAGAGACGGTGGACGTCGCAGGACGCAACGGAGCCAGGTACTGAGGGGAGGGGACTGTCAGGAGCGTCAGACTGAGCTGGACGGTTATAGAACAATAACACAATGTGGGGTGTGGAGGGGGGCACATGTTGATGTGACTCAGTGTGACATCACTTCCTGAGAATATCATCATGTCTGATGTCCCTTCAGAATAAAGCTCCAGGCTAGTTTCCTTCAGTATCACAGTGAAACAGTGACATCATGATACACAGCTGATCACAGCTGATCACAGGTGATGACTCCGTGGAATCAGATATAAAGTAAAAACTCTGGTTTCATGTTGTGTGAAAGTGAACACTGTCCCAAACTCTGAAGAGGCTTCAGATCCTGCTGTAATGATGACCATGTCTGTGACTGAAAGCTCCTCTCAGGAGTCGGCTGTTAGCTGCTCAGACCCAAACACATGTTTTAATAAACTGAGCACATGATGAAAATCTAAACAGTTTCGTTCTCACCTGGATCAGTTTCCGCCATCACTGCCAGCTGAGGTGAAAAGCATTCTGGGAAACTAAACTCCCCCACTAAGTCCACACAGTCAGCTGCTGTGACCTGATGACAACAGTTCTCTCTGTGTGTGTGTGTGTGTGTGTGTGTGTGTGTGTGTGTGTGTGTGTGTGTGTGTGTGGGGGGGGTAGACATGTGTGTGAGATCCTGCAGGTTCATTCTCCTCATTCCAGCACTAACGGAGCACCGACTGCTAATGGCCACATCAGACCGGCCGACGCCGACACCATCGTCATCAGTGACAGTGACGACGAGAGCAACGCTTTCCAGAGTCCCACACAGAGCAACAGGTCAGTAGGTCAAAGGTCATGGGGCTCCTCTGGTTCTGGTGAAAGAAAAGATGCGCAAAACCTGCAGTGTTTTGCCAGTCACATAACTGTGTGTGTGTGTGTGTGTGTGTCAGCAGAAAGAAGAAGAAGCCTCTGAGTCCGTCAGTGTTTAAATACACAGTGAGGATGATGAAGGATGAACACAGTGAGCCGTTCACTGTCAAAGCCAATCAGATCAGGTGAGTTAACCTGGAGACAGTGTGACCTCACTCTCACTGGCTCTCAGATTTTCACATTAAAAGCCCTCCTTTAGAGAACTGAAGGAGTGTGTTCGTGCTCTGTGTGGCCTTCAGGGTCAGTATTAAGGTCAGCCTGATACAGAGACTGAGACCAGCTGATTCCACCCGTCTGTCAGTTAAAGGAGCTGTTGCTACGTAGCTAACGCTAGCAGCTGTGGAAGTCAACCCTCTTGTTTAGCTTCTGTTTCTACTGAAGTTACGACCTGAACTTAAATTTCCTGTACAACTGCTGATGTTTTGCTAATGGCTAACGTAGCAGTGGTTACAGGAAGTAAAAACAGCAGCTGCACTGTAAAAACTGTGTAAAGTTTATTGATAAAGTCTGTGTTGTCAGATCAGTGTGAACACGACCGCTCTGATACCTGACACTGTGTTTAGGGAGGATCGGAGGCATTTCCAAAAGTAATATCAGTATCGGAACAGCTGTAGAAGTTAGCATGCTAACGAGCTAGCTCTGGTGTGGTGGGACTGTCTCCTCACTTTGGTCCAGTCTGCAGCAGCTGCTCAGTGTCTGTCCTGTCGTCCTGGGTCTAACGGAGGGAAATAACTGAGCTTTGTTCAGTCGCAGGAAGACGACTCTGTCCAGAGAGAGACTGAAGCTGCTCTTCAAACAGCACTGTGAACCCCAGAATGGGACCATCGCACTGAAGGTGAGAACATCACCCTGACAATTACCCACAATACCACAATGACCTCATTTATCAGATTAACCAGACCGCTGTGTGTGTTGGTTTAGTTGCACGAACTGATGAGCAGTGACATCACTGTGATATTCAGTCAGTGAGGGAGGAGATGTTGAGGCAGCTTCTTCTAGAAGAATCAGACGACTCAGTAACGTCAGTGTAGAATCTACAAAGTTATTCAGAAGAGAAAAGTACTAAAAGTTCACATGATGACAGAACATTAGAAACTCTACATGGAGCCGACGTTCAGAAACGAGGCTTCGTTAACGACTGGTCTGTGTGTCTCAGCCCTCCACAGTGGTGAAGTACCGGCTGTCTGAACAGACCTTCTCTCAGTTCTTCCCTGATGAGCCCCCCCTGTTCCCCTTCAGCCCCCCCTCCAAAGGTGGTGGGCGTGGCTCACCTGGACAGGTGAGTGATGGCTGTGATTTAATGACTGTGTTGACTCAGTGTGTGTTAGCTACTAAATGCTAGCAGCTAGCATTTAGTAGCTAACACACACTGACGCACACCGACACACACTGACGCACACTAACTCACACTGACGTGTTGTGATCAGTGAAAGGTCGCCGACTCTCTGATGGTTGTCTGAGGACTGAAGGTTGAGGTGTTTGCAGGCGGCGTCGTCGATGATGAAGGCGGCGGCGGCGGAGGAGAAGCTGAAGCTGCTGCAGCAGAGGGAGGAGATGGCTGCCGCAGCTCAGGACAAAGCTCGACTGAAGAGGGAGAAAGAGGAGGCACAGGAGGCCAAGAGGAGGGAGAAGGAGGACAAGGAGAAGATGAAGGAGGAGATGAGGAGGAGGTTTGAGGAGGAGAAACAGAGGAGAAGGGAGGAGAAGGAGCGCAGGAAGCTGGAGAAGGAGAGGGTGAGTTTTCTGATCTTTCTTCTTCTCTATGTGAAATGAAATCTGATCGTTACCATGTTGAGATGTTTTATTCTTTGACCTGAATTTTCAGGAGCGAGAGAAGCTGAAGGAGGAGAAGAAGAAATACGCTGAACGACTGAAACTGTGGAACAAACCCAGAGAAGACATGGAGTGTGAAGACCTGAAGGTCAGTGAACCTGTGAACGCTCGCAGGACTGGGACCATCGCTGATCAGGGATCAGTAAACCTAAACGCATTGCTGCACACGTCACGTAGAAGAAAAAATGAAAATATGGGGTTTGGGAGTAAAATCAGGTTCATAGACAGACGTCCCACAACCTCTTCAAAGATTTGATTTATTGATCAGATTTGATTTATTGATCAGATTTGATTTATTGATCAGGTTTCAATGGATTTAAAACTTGAATCAAATCCATCATAACTTGGTTTTCATCTGATTCTCAACCAGCCTGCAGGATTCAGACGAGGATCCACATGCAGAACATTTCTATGATTCTTGATTTGATGACTCCATTAGCAATTAAAACAACGATGTGACTTTATTGAACTATGGGTTATTGATAAGTGTTCTCAGCCCCAGACACAAACTCTAAATCTAAACAGTCATATTTGTATGTTTTCTCCACTCCTGAACCTGGATCTTTGTGTGTGTTGGTTCTTCCAGGAGCTGCCCTGTCCGGTTCCAGTGAGAACTCGTCTTCCAGCAGAACTCTTCGGAGAGGCTCTGATGGTCCTGGAGTTCCTGCGGGCCTTCGGGGAGGTGTTTGACCTGAAGGACGAGTTCCCTGATGGGATCTCTCTGGGTTAGAATCACATCTCTTCAAACTCTCAAACAAACTGAACCAGAACACTAAGGTTCTAATCAGATCAGGGTTCTGCTCTTACTTCCGATGAGCAAGAAGTATTGATAGATCCAGGGGTTCTAGCAGAGGCCCTGTAGGTCATTGTTTCCTTTATTAAACACACGTTCTGTAGGGCTGCTTGATTCAAACTGGGTTCTAATGGAACCGGTTCTTGTACTTTTGGGTTTGTTTTAGTAAGAGGTTCTACAGGTTGAGTGAAGTTTGAGAAAAAGATTCAGGAAGTTCAGTGTGTTTTGTCAGAGGTTCTAGAGGAGCTTCAGTCGATTTTGATTAAAAATTCAAATGGAGGTTCTGTAGGTTCCATTGGTCATAACATTGAACAGATCAGGTTGAAACTGGAAACCGGACTGAGAGGTGAAGCTGCTTCTGACTGGTGTGTTAGTTTTATACAGATGTTCTAGAGGTTCCCATGGTTCTTCAGCTTGTTTTGTTGTCTTGTTTATCCAGAGGTTGTATTAGTTATAACAGATGCTGTACTGGTTCTAACAGATGTTCTCCCTCTCTGCAGAGGTTCTGGAGGAAGCTCTGGTGGGTTCTGATCCTGAAGGTCCTCTGTGTGAGCTGCTGTTCTTCTTCCTGTCGGCCATCTTTCAGGCTCTGGCCGAGGAGCAGGAGGAGGTGGCCAAAGACCAGGCTGAAGGTCAGACACACACATGTTTGTCTTTCTGTACTTGTGAGGACAACACACACACACACACACACACACACACACACACACACACACACACACACTCACTCTCTGAGCCTCCGATTACTGACTACACCTCCACTGAAATGCAACCACCTGTTACATGGAGACGAGCTGTGATTGGCCACACCTGGACAGTGTGTTAATGATTGGGTGCTCGGGTTAGGGTTAACAGCATGTGGTCATGTGCACCCTGATTGACAGGCACAGAGAGCGAGAGGGGCGGTAAAGAGACTGACGGAGACGTTGTAGTTTAAAGGAACTTGTTTGACGATCCATTGGTCCATCGGGACTTGTATCTGTGTTATAGTCCGGCCCCACGTTGGTTAATATTAACGTTACAGTTACACAGTCATCTCAGAGCTTTGGCTCCTTTCAGTTCAACAACTCTAACCATAACCCCTAACAGCACAGTGACGTCACAGTTAGCAGCTGCACTGTACCACGGCTAGCTAGTAGCTACTGATGTGTCTGGGTTTATTAGGCTAAGACTGCTAACGAGATGACACAAGGATTACAAACCCAAAAGCTGCACAATGAAAAGAAAGAAGAAAGTCTGAGTGGTAGAAAATGACACGTCCAAGGACGTGCTGTACTGTGGCGTGTGTGCCAGCAGTTCCCTTCATCCTGGGATGCTAATGTTAGCACCGCCGGGTGAAGGAAAGCTAACGTTAGCTGTCTGGCGTTGGCTAACGCACCTTAAGTTAACAGGAAGAATGAAGTGTTTCTGTGTATTTTACTCCCTGCGATCTGTGTAACGTGTTCTCGTGTGCAGACCTGTCGGAGGCCCTGGACGACGACTCTGATCCCACTCAGTCGGCTCTGAGCGCCGTCGCCTCATTGGCTGCGGCATGGCCCCAGCTCCATCAGGGCTGCAGCCTGAAGCAGCTGGACCTGGACAGCTGCACGCTGTCCGAGATCCTGCGGCTGCACATCCTGGCGTCCGGCGCGGACTGTAACCATGGCAACGCCAAGCTCCGATACCAGAAACAGGGCGGGTTCACTCTCATGGATGACCCGTGCGTGGAGCTGCGATTGGCCGAGCCGGCGCTGCTGAAGAAGCTGTCGTGCACGGCGGTGTACGACCTGACACCAGGTCAGCAATCAACCAATCAGATACTAGCTCGTTTACAGGAATCAAAAGTTAATAATCAAACTTTTTTGGAGCCACAATCAATGCTGATCAATTCAAACTGGTGTTGATGGTGATTGTACCACGTGTATTCGGCGGTGTGTATTGATCAGTGATTGGTGTGTGTAGGGGAGAAGCTGAGGATCCTGCAGGCGCTGGTGGGGAAACTGCTGACGCTGGCGTCCAGCAGAGACCTGATAGAAGACTGTGTGGAGGAGCAGAGAGGAGCCAGGCAGGAGCTGAGGGAGGTCAGGGCCGAACAGCACCGCAGAGAGAGAGAGGAGGCTGCACACAGGTACACTACACACACGCAGGTACACTACACACACAGGTACACGCAGGTACACTACACACACAGATGCACACAGGTACACTACACACACAGGTGCACACAGGTACACTACACACACACAGGTACACTACACACACACAGGTACACACAGGTCATATTGAAGAGTCCTGATGTGTCGTCCTCTTGTTCAGGGTTCGTCTTCGTAAGGAGGAGAAGCTGAGGGAGCAGGAGCAGAGGCTGAAGGAGAAGGAGGAGAAGCTGAGGGAGCAGGAGGTGAAGGGAGGACTCCAAACAAACAGGTAGAGGAGAAGGTCCCAGACAGATTCGCCATGATGAGAACTGCTGATGAATGGATGAGGCTGTAGAAACAAACTGCAGGTTCACTGTGAACAGACCTGAGATCTGAGGTGAAGCAGCAGTGAAGCTCAAGTGTTGGAGCTGAAGACAAATCAGGATCTAATTCAATGTTTAGAGAGTAAAGTTTCCTCTGGAAGAACAAGAAACAGAAACAAAGACGTGAAAACCTTTGTACAGGTGAGAGCTTTAATGAAGCTTAAGGCTGGAGAAAGGTTGAATTTAACTCATGAAAACAACATGTTTGGTGCTGATTGTATTTTACTGATTTATTTAATAAAAGATTAAAATTACTGACGGCATCAGTTGCTGTGTAAAGACTGAGGAGAAGAGTCTGAGTCCAACGAGGTCAAACACGTTTATCTACATGAAGCTGAGAAATGTTCTACATCATCGAACTGAGGAAAAATCTTCAGTATTATTCCAGTGGATTAATCTTCTGCACCAGTAACAGAAGCAGTCGTGTGTTCTCATGTTGTCCTCATGATGTTCTTGTGTTCTCATGTTGTTCCTGTCTACAGTGAGACTCCACACCACACTGAGGAAGACAAGGAGCAAAACTCTTCTTCCAACAAGAAGAAGATGAAAGGTAAAAAAAAAAAACTACTTCACAGTAAATCATTTTTTCATTCTTTTCTCCTTTCTGCTGACTCATGAAAATCCTCTCTCCTCCAGCTAAAGTCAACCAGAAAGAAAAACAACAGACGACCTCTGACCCCAAACCCCCGCCCTGCCCCCCCAGCAGCCTGACAGCAGAGGAGTTGGAGAAGGAGCAGGAGAAGGTCAGAGACACAGATTATTGATTGACTGATTGATTTGATATTTAGAGGTGTAGAGGTGAGATGTTGACCAGGGTCCCTGTCGTGGATTCGTCCCCGTCTTTGATCCTCAGGTACTTTGAGCACCGGTCAGCCAGGTGTGTTCACACAGAATCAGCAGCTCTGTTACATTGAGTGTGTTTGTGCACCAATGTCCTGGGTACGATCTGATCTCTGGAGCGTCCCAGTTTCACAAACCTGAACATGCACCAGCTCACCTGATCTCTGCTGCTACAGACCTCAGTGGCTGAGGTGTGAGATCAAAACACAAACTGCACAAAGATCAGAAACCTGGGTTCAGCCAGTCCTGTATAATAACCAGGATCCTTTGGTCCACGTCAACATCATGTCTGATCAAAACCGGGTCGGACTCAAACCCAGGATGCTGGTGTTGATGTGGAGCAGAAAGGTGTGAAGGGAAGGGCAGAGTACAAATCCCACTTTTTTTTTTTTTTTTTTTTTTTTTTTTTTTTTTAAGATATTTTTTGGGCATTTTTTGCCTTTATTGACAGGACAGTAGAGAGTGACAGGAAAGGGGCAGTGAGTGGGGGAATGACACGCAGGAAAGAGTCGGGACGGTCGGGAGTCGAACCGGCGCTCAGCTGCCAGGGCGCGTGGTACGCGCCCTAACCACTCTGCCCTCGGGCCGCCCCCTACAAATCCCACTTAAGTGTGAAGTTCCCATCAACACAAAAACAAACGGAACATGGTTCATCTCGACCCGCAGGTTCGAGAGCTGCAGGAGCGGATCCAGAAGGCGGCAGCCTGCACCTGCCTTCTGCCTCTGGGCAGAGACCGGCTGTATCGCCGGTACTGGCTCCTCCCCTCAGCCTCCGCTCTGTTTGTGGAGGATGACTGCTTCGGCCTGACGGAGGACATGCTGCAGCCACGCCCAAAACCTGCACACGTCGCCACAACCAAGATGGAGGACGAGGAGGTCGTCAAGGACGAGCCAGCAGAGGGAAGGTGGGTCACAGTTTGACTTTGCTCGTGTGTCGACAGAACTCTCTCTTAACAAAACCTTCTTGCTGTGCAGTGCTGGCTCAAGCCCCGCCCCCGTCCACACCTCTGGTCAGCCAGTCAACCGTCCCAACCAATGGTCTTTCTACAGCTCGATGGAAGAGGTGGATCAGCTGATCGAAGCTCTGAACCCTCGAGGTCACAGAGAGAACGGCCTGAAGGAGGCGCTGCTGCAGGAGAGAGAGAGACTGCAGCAGCTGCTGCAGAGCTGTGACAGGAGCAAATACAGACACACAGGTAGATACACAGGTAACACACAGGTAGATATACACACACACACAGGTAGATACACAGGTAACACACAGGTAGATATACACACAAGTAACACACACACACACACACACACACACACACACACACACAGGTAACACACACACACACACACACACACAGGTATCACTTTTACCTCTGGGACACCTGTAATCACACACCTGTCCTGTGTGTCCAGATGATCCAGAGTCGTCCCGGTCTGTCCCAGAATGCACTGCTGCAGCTGAGACTTTCATGGAGGTCAGACTGAGAGACCTGCTGCTGGACATCGAGGACCGCATCCACCAGGGAACTCTGGGAACTCTGAAGGTACGCACACACCTGCTGATGACCTCAGAATCAGACACAGCAGGTAAACTCTGACTTCTCTCTCTCTCTCTCTCTCTCTCTCTCTCTCTCTCTCTCTCTCTCTCTCTCTCTCTCTCTCTCTCTCTCTCTCTCTCTCTCTCTCTCTCTCTCTCTCTCTCTCTCTCTTATCCAGGTGATGGACAGACAGGTGTGGCGCTCCGCATTGGAAGCAGGAAACTATGACCTGCTGTGTTCTGATGGCAGAGAGAACGGAGGGATGAACGGACGAGTGGAGGCGATGGAGGTGGACTCCACCCACCTGAGAGCCAGAGACAGGTACGCAGACGCTCAGGTAGAGGAAGGTACGGTTAGTGTGGAGCAGCTGGAGGCTTAAACGTTTCCTCAGAAGTTAGTAAAAAGTCTCTTAGTTTTTTCTGTGATAGATTTTTCTTCATCAACAAATACATTGACTTTAAAAGTGTTTCAGAACACAACAAACACACTTTGCTCTGACGCCTTGTGTTGCCCTCGGTCAGACAGAGACCTAAACATCTGCAGCTCGAGAGGAGCCTGAACCTCCCAGTGTTTGTTCTCATGCACTCTGTGTGTGTGTGTGTGTGTGGCAGACTGCAGGAGCTGAGGTCGGACAGCGTGGCGGCCTGTGGGACCAGCGGCAGTGGGACTCCTCAGGTTGTCAGCAGCTCGGTACGAGTCCTGGCTCAGGCCCTCGCTCACATTGAGCAAGGCATCGAGAGGAGATTCCTCAAAGCTCCTCTGGGTGAGTCTGACTGCAGGCCTGGAAAGGTCTGGAACAGCCTGGAAAGGTTTGGAACAGATTGAAACATCACTTTGATTCACTCTCTGACATGTTATCACAGTGATGTGCAATCACCTGGCCCCTCCCCTCACCCCCTTCCCTCCTACAGGTGAGGAAGACTCGAAGAAAGACCAGAAGATGAAGAAGAACAAGAAGAAAGACGAGGACCAGGCCAGTGATGGTACGAGCTCTGTATAATCAGAGATGTGAGGCTTTCAGACAGAGCGTGACAGTGGCACCACCGCGCTCTGCAGCACCGCGCCATGGTGGTTTGTCGCTGCGCCAGACAAAGTGCACGTGAACCGTGGGGTTCGGTGAGCTTGCGTGACTGTGGCGTGTTGTGTCAAATACCCACACGGCCATTAGAAACAAGGCATCTAGACATGGGAGGTAAACGTAAAGTAGACCTGAAACTGGTCGCTGTGGCAAGTGCATCACAAGCTGCTCCCTGTACCTGAGGTCACAGCCTCTTCTTCTTCACAGCCACACTCGAGCTAACGCTCGTCTCTCAGCACTGGAACAATACGATAGCCTCTAGCCACAGCTTCCTGCTTCATACTGACGTGTCGCGCTCGAAGTTTAGAAACCTCGGCCTGAGTTTGCTTCGTCTCCCCTGAGTGGCGTGCGTAGCACATCACGCTCTGTCTGAAGCCTCCACCTGCGGGGAGGGAAACCTGCATCATGTGATGTAAACACTCCTCTGTGTCCTCAGACAGCAGCGACAGCGGCCGAGTCGTGAAGACGGTGTTGGAGCGATGGAGGGAGTCTCTGCAGTCCTGCTCCAGTCTGTCTCAGGTCAGAAAACACACGACTCATTTATGATCTGCTCTGCTCTGATTGGCTGTCAGAGGTGTCAGTCATGAGTGTCTGCAGACTGCTGGTGTGTTTTTATTCATCGGAACAGTTTGTGTGTGTTCAGGTGTTTGTCCACCTGTCCAGTCTGGAGCGAAGCGTCCTCTGGTCCCGCTCCGTCCTCAATGCTCGCTGCCGCGTCTGCAGACGCAAAGGCGACGCCGACAACATGCTGCTGTGTGACAGCTGTGACCGGGGACACCACACCCACTGCCTGAGGCCCCGCCTCAAGGTATGTACACACCTCAATGAGACCCAATGATAGAAGGGTATCCATGGCAACAGCTAACAGCCACTGTTCTGTCCTGCTTCACACTGACAGTGAACAGGAAAAATAAACCAGTGAATGATAATCAACAGGGCTCAACTCTGAGCAGGACGTGGCCCCCAGGGGACACAGCAGAACACACACTGTCGTAACGTTCTACTGCAGCAGGTGGAGAAGCAGCCGAGTCAGTAAACGCACTGTCTGCTCCTCTTCCTCTGTTTCTCAGTCGGTTCCAGAGGGAGACTGGTTCTGTCCAGACTGTCGGCCCAAACAGAGATCCAGCCGCGTCCCGTCCCGTCAGCGCTCCTCCATCGACGAGGAGGAGGAACAGGAGGACAGTGACGAGGAGGAGGAGGAGGAGGAGGAAGAGGAAGAGTCTGAGGAGGAAGAGGAGGAGTCGGAGGAGGAGGAGTCAGAGGAGGAGGAGGAAGAAGAAGTCGTAGTGAGGTGAGTGTTTAAATATTCAGATCAGTCAGTCACATCAGAAAGATCATATCAGCAGCTGCTCCTCTGCTCTCTGCAGCACCAGGAGGAGCCAGGCCCCGCCCCCTAAAGGCAAGGGCCAACAGGCCACGCCCAAAGGCCAGCAGACTACACCCAAAAACACAGCCTCAGCAGGGAAAACCTCATCAACCTCCAAGTCAGTATCTGTTTCCTCTACCAGCTCTGCTCCCAGTTCACTGCAGCTCTGCTCCCAGTTCACTAATTCCATCCTTTTTTTCTGTCAGGTCCTCAGGTAAAAAGGCCACGCCCCCGACATCGAAGCCCAACATGGCGTCTGGCGGTAAAGCTCCACCACGCTCCGGGAGTCGGAACAGCGCCCGTCTGAGCCACGAGATCCTGGCACCAAATGGCAACACGAAAACCTCACCTGGTCAAACCGAGTCCCGCAAGAGACCGCCAACAGGTAAACAGCCAATCAACACGGTACGATGGACCTTGTGTCCGGTTTACCTGAGGAGGTGAGAACCTCCTGAACACCAATCAAACCAGTTCCTCTCTCCTCTGCTCCTCCCCCAGATGCCGCTGCCCCTCCCAAGCCCTCCAGACCTGTCCTCCCCCCTGCCTCCTCCTCCTCGTCCTCCTCCAGCCGACGCTCCTCTGGGAGGAACCACGGCGTCCACGAGCTGTCGGCCTGTGAGCAGCTGACGGTGGAGCTGGTCAGACATGAGGACAGCTGGCCCTTCATGAAGCTGGTGTCCAGGACTCAGGTACACACACACACACACACACACACACACACTGACTATGTGTACCCACCTGTAGCTCACCTGTCCGTCTCTCTGTCAGGTGCCCGACTACTATGACATCATCAAGAAGCCGATCGCTCTCAGCACCATCAGAGAGAAAGTCAACAACTGTGAATATCAGACAGCAGGTGAGGAAACAGCTGCAGCTCTGAGCTCCAGGAAGTCATGGAAGGTTCCAGGACTTTCCAGGTTACATAGCAGGACCAGGTAGGATCTACGGCCTGCGTCACGCATCAATGCACCAGCAGCTCGTTCTCAGTCCAGAGGCCACATCCTTCAGTATGCTAGCTGCTAGCTGCTAGCTACAGTTTAAAATTTACTCACTACAAAGAAGGAGCGAGCATGCACGGCTAACGTTGCTAAAGAGAGCGAGTGTGATGCTGCTGCAGTGAATCAGGAAGCGTCATCCTCACCTCAGCTGTTGTTAAAATCAGCTGAGCAGCAGCTGCTCCCGTGACGACGGAGCGATGCGAGAATAACGACGTTTATCTGTGAGGTCATGTTATTTGATGACGCTCTTTCAGTCCAAAGAGAAAATCGATAAGGAATCAATAAACAGATTGATAAAATCAAACGTTGCCCTGATGATGAGCAGGACCTTCAGGTTCCTCTAGAAACACAGGCAGGGGAACCGAGTTCCTCAAAGGTTCCTGTTCTTATATTAAACACAGACGATCAACAGACTCAGGAGTAGAACTCAGTAGAACTTAGAACGTGTTGTAACTTTGAGCTCTCTCTCTCTCTCTCTCTCTCTCTCTCTCTCTCTCTCTCTCTCTGTCTCTCTCTCTCTCTCTGTCTCTCTCTCTCCCTCTCTGTCTCTCTCTCTCCCTCCCTCCCTCCCTCTCTCTCTCTCTCTCTCTCCCTCCCTCTCTCTCTCCCCCTCCCTCCCTCTCTGTCTCTCTCCCTCCCTCTCTGTCTCTCTGTCTCTGTCTCTCTCTCTCCCTCCCTCTCTCTCTCTCTCTGTCTCTCTCTCTCTGTCTCTGTCTCTGTCTCTCTCTCTCTCTGTGTCCCTCCCTCTCTCCCCCTCCCTCCCTCTCTGTCTCTCTCTCTCTCCCCCTCCCTCCCTCTCTCTCTCTCTCTCTCTCTCTCTCTCTCTCTCTCCCCCTCCCTCCCTCTCTGTCTCTCTCTCTGTCTCTCTCTCTCTCTCTCTCTCTCTCTCTCTCCCTCCCTCTCTCTCTGTCTCTCTCTCTCTCTCTCCAGGTGAGTACGTGGCAGATGTGGAGCTGATGTTCTCCAACTGTCTTCAGTACAACCCTCGTCACACTAACGAGGCGAAGGCCGGGCACCGCCTGCAGCAGTTCTTTCACTCCGAGCTCAGCAGACTCGGCCTGTCGGAGCGCGGCTCCGCCCCGCCCGCCAAACGCTCCCGACACTGAACCAAACGCACCTGCCCACCTCACCGCCGTCCACTCTGCTGCATTCTGATTGGTGCAGGGCTGGAGGGGGGCGGGATGTAGAAGATGTGATTGTTTTCCTCCTGATGGACTGACACAGCGTTGATATTAATCCAGGGTCGCTCCTTCGTGACCTCTGACCCCAGAGAACGTTGGCCACAGCGGTTCGAACCAGCAGTGTGTCCTTCACTCAGGAGGCCGCAGGGGTCAAAGGTCATGAAGTTCAACATTAAAACCAGTTAAAGTTTCTCAGAGCTTGTTTTGTTGGGTGAGCTCCGCCCCCTCACCTGCTGACCTCATCACTCTTTAAAAACCAACCTGGAGGAAGTTGCAGCTGCTGTGAGTCAAACCGTAGAGAAGTTGTGGCGTAGTTTCCTCGACCTGCTGACGTTCAGGGCGTTTCTGTCCCGTCTGCGTGGACAGACGTGGACGTGTAGCACACACACATTCCTGTGAGCTGTAGGACAGTAGAGACAGTAGAGACAGTAGAGTCCCCGCAGCTTCCGCCTGATGTCTCCTTCACCCAGAAAAACAAAACCACTAAAGCTTCAGCTTTGCACTGACAAATAAAAAAATCAAATCAGGCCATTAGTTTGCTCAGGGAAGAAATTTTTGATTTGAGTGATGAATATTTTGTAACAGTGCAGCTGGTTTTCTCTGCAGCGGCGTCTGCAGCTGTGAACAACCTGTGATGTGATGTGACGTTTTACTTTGAAAATCCAGTGACCATGTTTAAAACCACGTTATTCCTGCTCAGATACAAATGACACTGAAGGTGGATCAGACTCTTTGTTCGAATCAGCTGATTAAGTTTGACCTGAAACTGAAAGTTCAACTGAAAAATGAATTTTTATCGTGTGTGTAAAAGATAAAAACATCAGTTTGTTTCTGATGAAGATGAAACTGTTCAACAGGATTTTCACCGTCCTGTACCTGAAGACATTTTCATTAGAAATGATCTGAATTAAAATATAAAAGTCTGTTTCACCTTCAGTGTCTCAAACTGTTCTTTAGATTTTTTTTTTACATTTTGACCTTCATCAGATGAAATTCATTCATTTACCTCATGTTTGTCTGAGGAGTTTTGTTTTGTTTTTTCAGTAGAGACTTTCTCGAGTGTCTCAGGTGTTTTCACACTGAAAATGAAAACTGGATTTTTAAAACTGTCACAGTTTGAAAGATTCACCTTTAACTCTGGCAGCTGCACATTCAGTTGTTCACAACCTGATCGTCTCTTAACTCGAGATATCGAACCGTCAGTCACACACACACACACACACACACACACACACACACGTCCCCTCAGTCTTAAAAACATTGTTTTTATTGAAAGACAAAAAGAAACTGATCAGTTTATCAGATCATTTGTGTGAAAACAGTTCAACTTGTTCACTCAGTGTCCACACCTGCTCAGGCTGATGATACTCAGGTGTTCCTAAAGTTCTGAGGAGGAGAAACGATCCAGTGACCCACCTGAGGGCCACGTGACGAGCTGTTGGGTTCTCCAGAGGACTGAGGGCAGGTTCAGTCAGGTCCTGACCCCAGTCAGCTGATCCTGAATTCAACACATGGTTTGATGAAAACGAACCTTAAAGGAGTTCTGCGTGTGTGTGTGTGTGTGTGTGTGTGTGTTCTCAGTTCAGAGCTGTGTGTTGTGATGTGAGGACTCGTCTCCGTGTTTCCAGTCTTCTGTTGTGGGGAAGTGAATCTGTGGTTCGGGGGCTGTTGGTCCAACACACACGTCTGGAAACATCACCAGCTCCCAGAGCAAAAAATAATCTGCAGATTTATTGATAATTGAACTAATCATTAGCATGTGGTTATCTTAGCTTAGCCTAGCATGAAGACTGGAAGCCTGGCAGCACCTGTGAAACCGACATCAGCTCTGTGTTGAGCACAGATGTGTGTGTGAAAATGTGGGACTGTCCCTTTAAGAACCTGAGCTGTGGATTTGTAGTTTTTGTATTTTGACTACTGCGACTTTTCCTGCTTTAGACTGTTTGATGTTCAGCTGCGTTCTCCAGTTATTTTTTCTCTGGCGTGTGTGTGTGGGGGTCAGCTGTAGATACTACACTGGAGCTGCCCCCCCCCCCGTGTATTTATTTAGTTAAAGTCTCTGTCTTTATTTATGACTGATAGACGCTCTCTGCCTCCTGATGCTCTCTAACCTGTTTGTTGTTCTAATGTAAAAATAAATGGACTTTTATAACCAGCTGCTGGTGACTGCTGTCTCTCTCTCACACACACACACACACTTGTACTTCTATCTTTGTGAGGACACTCATTGACATAATGCATTCCCTAGCCCCTTACCCTAACCTTAACCATCACACCTGAGAGCCTAACCCTGACCCTGACCCTGACCTTAACCTAAACCTAATTCTAACCATAACTCTGAAACCAAGTCTTAATCCTCAACATGTGATTTGAAGGTGTCTCAAAAAGTGAGGACCGGCCAAAATGTCCTCACTTTCCTAAAATGTCCTCACTCTGTTAGTAAAATACTTTTTTTGGTCCTTACTGTGTAACAAGTACAAGTACACACACACACACACACACACACACTCAGCCTCATCATTCTCTCTTTTCTTAAAACCCAGGTCATGTACTGGGAGTGTTTGCAGAAATGGCTTCAATAGAAGGTTTTGAGTGAGTGAGTGAGTGAATGAATAAGTGAGTGAATGAGTGAGTGAATGAATGAGTGAGTGATTGAATGAGTGAGTGAGTGATTGAATAAGTGAATGAGTGAGTGAGTGAGTGAATGAGTGAGTGAGTGATTGAATAAGTGAATGAATGAGTGAGTGAGTGATTGAATAAGTGAATGAGTGAGTGAGTGAATGAGTGAGTGATTGAATAAGTGAGTGAATGAATGAGTGAGTGAATGAGTGAGTGAGTGATTGAATAAGTGAATGAATGAGTGAGTGAGTGAGTGAATGATTGAATAAGTGAGTTAATGAATGAGTGAGTGATTGAATAAGTGAATGAGTGAGTGAATGAGTGAGTGAGTGAATGAATGAATGAGTGAGTGAATGAGTGAGTGAGTGATTGAATAAGTGAATGAGTGAGTGAATGAGTGAGTGAGTGAATGAATGAATGAGTGAGTGAATGAGTGAACACCTGCTCAGGTTCTGCCTTCAGCCTCTGTCCAGATGTTGCTGCTACTTTTTATTTCAACTTCCTAAATGAACACATGAAGTTGATGTGGTGCGTTCAAGCGTTTTTTCACTGTCACAACCCAGAGGTCACATGACCGACTGCAGGACCCCATATGGGGGGGGCTCTTTGCTCTTCAACCCAGAACCCCCCCACCTCACTGAGACAAACTCTTCTTCGTGGCTTTTTCTCGTCATGTTCGGTTTCACAGCAGCAGAACTTAAACGCGGCTCTGGGAGGTGAACCGGTCCGGTCTGTGCTCCGAGTGTCGCAGGTCTGATCCCTGTGTGGCCCCGCCTCCCTGCTCCTGCCCCCTCCCCCCCCCTCCCCCTCCTCCTCCTCCTCCTCCGGCCGGCCACATTCCCCGCTACCTTTCACCCCTGAGAAACCCTGATCTGACGGCGAAGCAGCGCGAACAAACCTCGGAACAACATGGTAAGAACCGGCCGTGCCCCCCCGGGTTCGACAGCGGCCCAGAGGACCCGGATCTTGTGGGTCCGGGTCCTGCGGGTCTGGGTGGACCGTGAAGTGGCTCCGCGGGTAGCGTGATGTTAGCTAGCATGGCGGCTCGGTCCGTTAGCCGCCGCGGCTCCGCGACGCTCACTCGGTGCTCGCGCCTCACGGAACCGTTTCCCGGCGGCGGGACTTGTTCCGGAGCCGTTAGAGGAGTTTTCCTGGTTTTATCCAGACAGCGTTCCGTGTTCCGAGCCGGGCCGGGCCGGGCCGGGCCTGCCCCCAGGCCCTGTGGCCCGGGGCGGCCATCTTACTCCGGCTGGCCGGCCCGCACCCAGCCGGGACAGACCGTCGGACCCGGAACAAACCCGGTCTGCTGGACTCAGAGATCCGGGACTGACCCGGTTCAGCTGCAGCGGTGGTGGTGGCTTGGATTTAGTCCGGGTTAGTCGACAGAGTCAGACTGCAGAGTCACTGCTGGAGGCCTGCGGGCTGGTAACCGGCAACTAACCAGTAACTAGTGACCAGAGACCAGTAACTAATGACCAGAGACCAGTAACTAGTGACCAGAGACCAGTAACTAATGACCAGAGACCAGTAACCAGTAACTAGTGACTAGAGACCAGTAACTAATGACCAGAGACCAGTAACTAGTAACTAGTGACCAGGGAGCTGCTGGTTCGTCCTCATCTGACCGGTTCTGCTGAGTCCGGTTAAAGCTGTTAATGAATCGATCAGTTAGCTGCTCTGCTGATAATCAATCAACATCAAAATGACCAACACGATAGTTGGGGTCTATTGATCTGTAGACTGCGGATCAATGGAGGAAGTGATCAGCAGATTGATCAGTGATAGAAACGATGAGCTTCAGAGGTTCTTCTGTTATAACATGAACCGCAGAGCGGAGATCAGGTCTGTTCCTCACTTCGAACTCATTATTGATTATCAGTGATTGATCTGCTGAAGCTCCTTGTTTTATTGTTTGATTCCAAATGTGAGACGTGAAAGTTTCTCGGAGGCGACGCCTTCAGTTTATTATCGATTATCAACTCCAGGGTTCATGGATTCGTTTATTGATCCACCAGAGTCTGACGCTGACAGTCAGCTGTGACAGAGAAACAGACCTGACATCGCTGCTTCAGCAGTTCTTTGATTACCAGAGCAGCTGCAGATCAATCGGTCGACCAATCGATCAGTTATTTCAGCATTGATCTGTTCTGTGTGACGTAGATAAAGTGACTCTGACGTCATGTGGGAGAAGAGTGAGCGCCGTCACCAGATGAAGATGAAGTGTCAGAGCAGCTGATTTTCAGTTAAAGATTCATCAGTTATCATCAATTATCATCAATTATCAGACCAGTTTTTCAGAGGAGCCAGATTTCTGCAGCACACTAATCAGAACTAATCAATTCTCTGTATGATGGTGCTGATACATTGATGATAATTAATAATCACAATGATCAGGAGCTAACTTCCTGTCAGTGGCTCCAGTGGAGACCTGGTGGATCAGCTGAGGTCTGTTAGTCCAACAGGAGTCAGCTGATCAGTGAAAACATCTGGATCATCACACACACACACACACACAGAAGTGACTGAATCAGACACCGACCGTGTTGATGCTTTGTGTCCACATCTGTCTCTGCGTCCTGCTCCTCACTGTCCACAGCCAAAAACACAAGGAGACATTTGAGGACTATGGGAAACTGGCATTTTCACTATTTTTCAAATATATACGTATAAAAGGCAGTGATTATTTCCATTATTGATTGATCTTCAGATAAGTTTTTGGATCAGTCATGTCGTCCCATGACCTGGTAAAAATAGCTGCTGTCATTTCCCACGTCTTCAAATGTCTTCAAATGTCTCATTTTGTCTGACCAACAGATTCAGTTTAATCATGTGTCACAAAGAAAAGCATCAAATCTTCACATGTGACACTTCAACTGTAAAAATCACTAATGATGATTTGATGATCAAAATAGTTGCTGATCAATTTTCTGTCAATCAACTAATCGATTTATCAACTGATTGTTGCAGCTTTACTCATTTACAATAGCTGCAGCCCTAATATGAGCTGTGGTGGTGTGTTCACTGACTCCTTATGACGATGTGTTCACTGCCTCCTTGTGGTGGTGCATTCACTGACCCCCTGTTGGACTGTGTTCATTAGCAGAGGTCAGAGTTCAGCTCTGAATCATGGGCTATAAAAACCTGCTGACTCACGCTGCTGTCACTGTCACACACACTCACAGCCAATCACAGCGCACCAGGCTCCTTCCTCAGGCCTGGAAAGTTTTGAATTGTCACTGAGTGATTCTCAGATCTGTGAAAAAAAAAACCCCCACTAGAACGATAATGAAGCAGACAGAGACAGAATGGAAACAGGTGAGGTCAGTGACACCTGGACTCGTTATTATTATTTTTATTAGTAAATGATGAAATTAGCTTCCTGTTGGTGAACTGATGGCTGCAGCTTTATGTCCAGACATGAACCAATCACACCTGTCCTCTGCAGGCGTCAGGTGTGACAGTGAACGATGAGGTCATCAGGGTGTTTAACGACATGAAGGTGAGGAAGTCTTCGACCCAGGACGAGGTGAAGAAGAGGAAGAAGGCGGTCCTGTTCTGCCTGAGCGAGGACAGGAAGAAGATCATCGTGGAGGAGGGGAAGCAGATCCTGGTGGGGGACATCGGAGAGACCGTGGACGACCCCTACGCCTGCTTCGTCAAGCTCCTCCCCCTCAACGACTGCAGATACGGCCTGTACGACGCCACCTATGAGACCAAGGAGTCCAAGAAGGAGGACCTCGTCTTCATCTTCTGGTACAGTATTGATCGGGGGGGGGCTACAGGATCAATCAGAGCGTGATCAGCGCGTCGTGATGCGTTCTACATGTTTTAGTCACGTGCTCTGATGATCAGCTGTGTCTTCCTGTTCCTGATCTTTGATCAGGTATTGATCTGGTCCAGAGGTCTCAGACTGACACGGGTTAGGTCCTGGTCTTCAGGATTAGTCCTCTACACCTGGACTTAATGTCCAGGTGTATCCACCTTCACACACGATTTTACTCTGTTCTGTCAGACCTTCACACACGTGTGTAGAGAACTGGACTAAGTGTTTTTAGAGTCTGTTCATCTAAACCAGTCGACCAGGTTCTGATTCTGGTTCTGTTCTGGTTCTGTGTTCTCACTGTGAGCTGTAACTGTTCTGTGTCCTGTGGTTCCTCAGGGCTCCAGAGAGCGCTCCACTGAAGAGTAAGATGATCTACGCGAGCTCTAAAGATGCCATCAAAAAGAAGTTTACAGGTGAGTTCTCCTGTCACCTGCTGAGGTCAGAGGTCATTAGAGATTACAGATGATGACATTGTAGAAGATATGACCTCTGACCTCTGTGATCAACACAAAGATCCTTGTGCTGGGAGAGGTCTCACTCTGTCTCACATGTTGTCTCAGCTGTAAACAAACATGGCGCTCCGACAGCAACAGCTCAGGTGTGATAGTGTTTTGTTCGTGTGTGTGTGTGTGTGTGTGTGTGTGTGTGTGTGTGTGTGTGTGTGTGTGTCAGGTGTGTGCTGACCCTGCAGTGACCTCAGATGTGTCTCCTCAGGTATCAAACACGAGTGGCAGGTGAACGGGCTGGACGACATCCAGGACCGCAGCACGCTGGCCGAGAAGCTGGGTGGGAACGTGGTGGTGTCTCTGGAGGGCAAGCCGCTGTGATGTCACGGCGGCGAGCCGAGCGGAGCCAAGCCAACCGCCGTGCCATCCGGACCGAAGCACCCGACCCCACCTGAACACCGCCGCTTCACCCAGCAGCTTGCTCTGTCTGTATCCATGTCCTGAAGGAGTTAGCGTCTTTAGGCCTCTTTGTTTTCTTTTTGTTTTTGTTCTTTTTGCTTTTTTCCAACATGAAGGAGATCTCATTAACATAATGATATGCAAACACCTCCCAGTTTGTTGCCACATGACTTCTGTTCCCCTGGCAGAAAAAAACAAACCGACACACTACCAAACCCCAGGAAGGTTGTTTCTCTCTCACAGCCAGAGTTTTGCCAAAAAGTCGATGTGAAGGAAGCAGCCACATGTGTCGGAGGCGAGCGACGCTCCGCCTCCTGCAGCACACGGGTTTTTACATATGACTTTATTTATTATTGTGAAGTGTTGTTTCTTCTCCAGTATGTTCAACCAGGCAGACACATTGTTAGACTATGCATTCAGAAGAGAAGATTATTACCCAGCACTTTTTGTTGAAACACTACAGGTTGCGACAGAAAAGATCCTGACGTCAAATTCTGTGTATTTATGTCACCACGCTAACGTTTGTTTACCTCAGTTTCATTCCTGTTGGACTCGCCGTCATTCTAGCTGTTTGGTCGTCGCCTTACTTTCAGTTTGAATGTAACCGTCACACCAGAGTTAGAGTGCACTTTTATTTTGTAAAGAAACACTACAGGAAGCAGATTTGAACCCAGCAGTGAGAGACGACCCCACAACAACAACAACAACAACAACAACACGACATCTGGAGCCTTAAAGTGGAACGTTGTTTCTGAGATCACAGGAAGCCACTTTGCAATAAAAGCCTGTGGCAGATCTGACGCCTCCCCGCCTCGTCTCTGCTTCCACCAATCACAGAGCACTTTCACCTGCAGGTCGTTCACCTGGTGGTCACCTGACATCCACCACAGAGGTTCCACATGAACAGGTGTCGGTCACGTTCTGCTTTCTGTCTGTGGCTGGAACTAAACATCAGTCAGGTTAAAATGATCCTGAGGGAGAATGTTCTCCAACACTGAGAACCAGTTGAGTCAGTGTGACCTCAGTAGATCCTCAGTAGAACCTGTGTGACGTGTCTACACGTACTAGAACTCTTGTAGATCTCATTAGAACCAGATAAAAGAACCCCAGTGGAATTACTGTGATGAGTATGACCCTAATAGAACCCCATTATAACAACTATGTTCTAATATAACTACAAGAACAGATACGGCCTCAGTAAAGTGTGCGTGGTTTCCTATGCCTTTATTATAGCTCAACAGAGAGAGAGAGAGGATAATGACCTGCAGGAAAGAGTCGGGGCGGTCGGGACTCGAACCGGTGACTGCCTGCTAACACGCGCCCTCACCACTCGACTACCGGGCCGCCCTGGCCTCTTCTTGTGTGTAAACCATTGACCAGTAGAACCTGGTAGACCATTGTAGTTTTAGTAGAACAAATATGGTCCGTAAGATCCTATTGTGACCTTTATGACTTCAGTAGAACCCTAGTAGAACCTTTTAAATCCAATATAAACTAATTCGAACCTATTTAGATTAGTATAACCCCATTAGAACCACTACAAATTCATTAGAACCTCATTAGAACTATTTCCCTTCCTTAGTTAAACCAGATTATAAGCTTCAGTAGAACCCAATAGAACCAGTAAGACTGTAGACCAAAGTTACAGCCTTCTTTAGAACCAACAGAAACCCTGTTAGAACCACATTAGGAGTTGAATAACGGCATTAGAACCCCAAGTAAGACCAGTCAAACATCAGCGGAACCTCATTAGAATATCACACCCCCAGTAGAACCAGTATGACCACAGTAGAACCTCAGTAGTTGGACCTGAGTCCAGAATCTGGCAGACTGGTCCAGAGTCAGTCCGGACATCCTGAGTCCAGCAGCTTCAGGGTCTGAATGAATGAAAGCTGTAAATTCCTGCCCATAAAAGGTCTGACGCCGCGAGTCCAGCGTGACTCAGACCAGGACCAGGTCTGGGTCCTGCTCATGTTTGGCTCTGTGAGTCAGCAGCTGCTGGTTCTACTGGTCACATTAGAACATGTTGTTAAAGTAGAACTGAGTAGAAACAGACGGAGGAAGACGATCAGCTGCAGAGAATCTGATCCTGCTGCTATTTCTGGACTCACACACCGAGTCCACAAAAGGACAGGCTGCAGAGGGGCTGCACAACTACACAACAACTACACAACACCTACACAACAGACACACACCGAGTCCACAAAAGGACAGGCTGCAGAGGGGCTGCACAACTACACAACAACTACACAACCATGTTGCAGTGGAGTCAGTGAGTTTCCCCCTGATCTTGATATTTTGAGCCTGTTAATTCAGATTTTGGATCATTACGTAAACTGAATGATCTGTGATCAGCTGTGATCATGTGACCAGCTGTGGTCATGTGATCGGCTCCTGTCTGCAGGGGATCACGTCGTCTCTGTTTCACTGTGATACTGAAGGAAAGGAGGATTCTCAGTGAAGTTCTGCAGCCTCTGTTTCTCCAGAGCTTTATTGTGGAGGGACATCAGAGAGGGTGATATCCTCAGGAAGTGATGTCACACTGAGTCAGCTCAACATGTGGTTCAGGTCTGACTCAGTCAGGACAGAGTTATGACACCGTCTGTCTCTGTTTTAAAGTATCCTACATGAATTTGTTCTGTGAGCTGTGTCGCTGCTGCTGACAAACTACAGGACAGAACTTCCTGTTGTTTTGAAGTCACCTGGACGCACCTGTCCCTTTCACCTCAGTTTCTCAGCCCCCTCCCACCGCTCCACGCTGCTTCAATATAAAAAAGAGAAAGTAGGTCAGTTTGGCAGGAAACCACCTAACTGCCAACACTGCTGGTCTTTGTGCTAAGCTAAGCTAACCTCATCCTGCTCCTTTAACTCAGACAGGATGGAGGTTTGTTCAGGAAGTTTTTCCACAGAGAGAAGAAGGAAACTCTGAGTGTGTCTGCAGCTCTGTACACTGCTGTTCACACACACACACACACACACACACACACACTCTGCAGGTTGTGACTGATGTAGACTGTTTTCTGTCGCTGTGATACATCAGGTGAGAGGATGCAGAGAGACAGGTGAGGTGAAAAGGTCGACAACAGGTGACATGTTGAGCTTTTATGTCTGAAATGTAGGAATCAGTGGAAAGTAACTCAATACATGAACTCAAGTACTGTGATGATCAGCAGTTTGCTGAGTGTTTCCATTTTATTCTACTGCAGTAAAAGTCAGAGGGAGATCATCTACTAAAAGAAATCCAGACCTGTTGCACCAGGAGCTGAGGTTTACAGGTGAGCTGAGGTGTGCAGGTGAGCGTGAGTGTGAGGGCTGGAGCAGAAACCATGGCGCTGCCTCACACTCTGTGCTGACACATGAAGGACAGTGCGGCTGCAGACTGAGTTCTCTGCAGGACAGGTGGTCCCTTCAGGCTGAGACAGGTTCCCCTGGTCTGAACCTGTCCCTGTGTGAAGCTGCTGTGAGAACCAGCGTCATTAAAGTGGTTCAGGGTGAGACCAGGCTGCGGTTCTCCCCATCACCACCAGGTGTCACCAAACAGCAGGAACCAGTTCAAGGTGTCACTGAGTGTAGGAATAATGAACGCTGTGCTGCCTTCAGGCAACTGTGGGAAATGTCTGAACTACAACCTGGAAACGTTTCAACAGCTGAAGTGTTTCTTCAAATTAAAGCTGCAGGTTCAGGTATGAAAACTTTATTCTGAAGGTCATGTGACAGGAAGCAGTGTTAATGACAGGTACAGACCTGCAGACCACTGAGATGTCTGACGTCCTCACTGAAACCTCTCTGCTGTGTCCTCTGACTGTCCAGCCAATGAGAGAGGAGCTGATGAAAATGATGATGATGATGCTCTCACCTGTGTTAGTCTTCACTCCTCTTCATCTTCTGCAACAACCTCAGAAACAACACTCACAGATACACACTGACAGAGCTGCTGGTCACAACACAGACAACAACATGTTCCTCCTGAACAATAACATCTTCAGCTGAAGAACTTGAGTCAGAGTCAAACTAACCTTCAGAGTTTAAGTCACTTTACACTGAAATTCCCTCTTTGTGAAGCTCAGACTGTTGAGAGCAACACAAACAGGAAGTTTCTCCTGAACTGGACCTGAGGAGGAGAATCAGCTGATTCTGTGACACTGCTGAAGCCTCAGATGACCCTCAGCTCCACTTTATGACCTTTAGGTCCAGAGTCACTGATGAAGCTCCGTCACATCCAGACGATGGTGGACCGGACTCTGGAGCTGACCTCAGATCAGTTCAGACCGCAGCACTGAGAGTCTTCGTCCTCTTCATCCTCAGCTTCATACAGATTCCCTCACGGTCTGTTGAGAGAAGAAGAAGAACAGAGGAGATGAGTCAGAGTCAGACTCACTCCATCAGTCAGTGATGCAGCAGGAACCTCAGTCCTGATCAGACCAGATGTGCAGCAGCTGTGTGGCGTAGTTGCTTCCTCTCAGCTCTCATGTTAGCGTGTTGGAGTGAACACGGAGCTGGAAGCTCACAGACCTGCAAACGTTCAAACCTCTGGACAGATGTTAAAGGTCAGAGATGGTCCAATCACAGGCCTCAGCTGACACAGTGTAAAGCCCTGATTGGTTAAAGTTATTTCCTCTCAGTGACATCAGCTGTGTGACTGGAGGGAAACTGAAGATCAGAGCAGAAGCTGCTCCACAGCTGATCAGATCCTCATCTCTGGATCCCAGCGCTCACAGAAAAAACTCTGCCACCTGCTGGTTCTCCAGTGGAACAGCTGACGCCTGTGAGGAACCTTCATGTTGGTGTTGAGCAGCGAGGAGCTGCTGAGGTCGCGTTTGATCCTCTTCAAATAATTCAAACCTGGATGATGTATTTTCCTACACAGTTGTTTTATTCACCAAAGTGTTTCCATCGTTTTCAATCTGATGGTTTCAGGACTCGTCTTTTTATTTTGTCACCATGGGAACAACAGTCACCTGGAGTTTGAGCAGTTGCTCTGTAAATAAATAATTACTGTTGTTTTCACATGTAGAGCAGAGTTAATGCTGCAGCGGGCTCTTATTTTGTAAGGTCCAGATTTTAACAGGAAGCAGTTCCAGCAGAAACACTGGTCTGGTACAGACAGTTGCTGTTGGCAGAGTTACCATGGTGATCAGTGATGAAGACTGGCTCTGATTGGCTGAAGGTTAAAAACAAAACTGACCTTTGATTGTTTTCAAATTAAAACTAAGAATAATGAGAATAAATGCAAACTGTGTTTAACTGAATTTGACTCAACTACTGATCTAATCTACTGATTATTTATATTAGTCATATAATTAATAATTATAATAATAATTATATTGATCATGTCTGGACTCACCGAGCCTTCCTGCAGTTCCTCACAGCTGGGATCAGTCTCCGTCGTCCCTGATATGATGTGTTGTACTTTTCTAGGTCCAACTCATCCAGAACCTCCTCTGACATCTGCAGCATGTAGGCCAGAGCTGAGCAGTGGATCTCAGAGAGTTTCTTCTCTGATCTGGTCTTTGACTTCAGGAACTCTTGGATCTCCTGATGAACTGAGTGGTCATTCATCTCCATCAGACAGTGGAAGATGTTGATGCTTCTGTCAGGAGAGATATCGTCTCTGTTCATCTCCTTCAGGTTGTTGATGGCTCTCTGGATGGTTTCTGGACTGTTCTCTGTCTGACCCAGCAGACCTCCTAAGAGTTTCTCATTGGACTCCAGAGAGAGGCCATGAAGGAAGCGAACAAACAGGTCCAGGTGACCATTTTTACTTTGAAGGGATTTCTTCATGGCTGCCCTCAGGAAGACATCCAGAGATAAATCAACATGCTGTTTTCCCAGGAAGTTCTTCAGGACCTCTGTGTTCCTGTTGGTGTAACAGTGGAACATGTAGACTGCAGCCAGAAACTCCTGAATGCTCAGATGAACAAAGCAGTAGACTGTTTTCTGGAAGATCACACTCTCTCTTTTGAAGATCTCAGTACAGAGTCCTGAGTACACCGAGGCCTCTGTGACATCCAGACCACACTGCTCCAGGTCTTCTTGGTAGAACATGATGTTTCCTTTCTCCAGATGTTCAAACGCCAGCCTCCCCAGCTTCAGAAGAACTTCCCTGTCAGCCTCCATCAGCTCCTGTGGACTCGTCTCATGTCCCTCATCATACTTGAGCTTCTTCCTCTTTGTCTGAACCAGCAGGAAGTGTGAGAACAGGTCAGTCAGGGTCTGGGGCAGCTCTCCTCTCTGCTCTGTAGTCAACATGTGCTCCAGAACTGTAGCAGTGATCCAGCAGAATCTAATCTATAAAATCAATTCCGGGTTGTTGTTAAATTCTAGAAATGTTTCTTGAGAAACACAAAAGAACAGCTTTCATTTATATTAGAGGTGTTGAACAGTCTGATGACAGTGAACCTGTCAGTCCTGCAGCAGAGAGATGAGACGTTGGCTGCTGCTGTAGCTGCTTCTCTGGCCTGAAGGTGTTGTCCAGGATATTATTATTTTATTATTTTATTTAATTGTACTTAATTTAATTATTTAACTCTAGTTGATGAGTCAGGGCTGTTTATTTTATTTTATTTTATGGTTATTGACACCCAACTGTTATTTAGTTTTATTCTATCTTATCTTATTATCTAACTCATTTTTTTCTCTTTGTTCATCTTTTTTTATTTTTTTCAATCTCAATTGAAAAATGTCCACAACATGTGCTCACGAGAGATTCAAATGTAATAAATACAAATAGTAAAAAAATAAATAATAAATAAGTGTAACAGAAATGAGACGTTATAATGAAAAACAATATAAAAGGAAAATTGAATTAATGAACCTCAAAACAACAAACTGAGACTATTATTATCAAACTCTGGCTGATGACGCCTGGACGTGATGACGTTTCACCACTTCCGGTCTCCACCCGTTGGCAGCCATGATGGTGGGTTTACGGTTTCTCTCTCCTTCTGTCTGTGGTTGTTTGTTTGTTTGTTTGTTTGTATTTTTGTGTCTTTCTATTCGCGGGTCTTTGATGGCGGGTCGCGGCGAGCGGTTCCGGTGCTCCGGTGGCTGTGTGGTCGTTGTCGTGTTACGGTCGGTGTGTCGGTAAACTAACGGCTCTGTGCTCTCTCTGTCTCCGCAGCAGGAAGGGCTGGACGACGGACCCGACTTCCTCTCCGAGGAGGACCGGGGAGTGAGTGCTCACTGATTACCTGTCTGTGTTCACCTGTCTGTCTGGGTTCTGTTCGGCTAAAGCGGCTAGTTATCCTCAGCTCGGGGTTTGTAGCCTGGTTAGCCGTCTCTGCTAACGTTAGCTCCATGCTAACAGTGTGCTAGCCTCAGCCAGCTGTGGTTAAACTGGCTTCCCCGGCTGAGGGTCCAGAGACCCTGCCGCGGGCCGTTAGCCAACTGTTAACTAGCAGCTAACTAGCAGCTAACGAACCGCTGATTAACGTGATGTTAATGAGCTGGTTAAACATTAGACTGTCACATGACCGTCGACACACACACACACACACACACACACACACACTCTCTCTCTCTCTCTCTCTCTCTCTAACTGGATAATTCGCTTCAGTCCAGATAAAGTCAGTGAAAAAACGGAACAGAGTGAGAACTCTCCTCTGAAACCAGTCTGTGTTACTGGTCCCAGTTACAGTTAGTGGTTCATGTGGATCCTGCTCCAGTGGTAAAAAGTACTTTTACTTCTTTACTGTGCTGATGTACTTTACTGGAACGTTTCCACCACCTTCATCTGACGAGTGCAGCTACAAAACACATGTCCATTGTACCCTTTATTTAAAGGATGATAGCGCTGTTGTATCTAACAGTCTGAAGTAGTGAGTTATCATAGTTATCACAACCTCAGCTGACCCATGTTCTCTGTAACCTCCTCCAGTCTGAGCAGCTTTCAGCAACTTGATTCTAGATTTTTAAATGTATATAAAATTTGTGAATATTGAAATGAATTGCAAACAATGGAATTTAAACCTCAAAAACTCAGATATCCCTCAGTCTGGTCCAGTGGACGCTCCTCTGTTTAATCAGAGGGTGTGGTGCATTATGGGTTATGTGGTTTCTGTCCTCCCGCAGCCGCGGGCGGTGAACGTGGATCTGCAGACGGACGCCACGCTTCAGGTCGACATCTCCGACGCTCTGAGTGAGAGAGACAAGGTCAAGTTCACCGTCCACACCAAGGTACGAGAGAGACACAAAACAACGCACTGCACAACAGATGTTTGGTCGGATTTAAAACGGGTGTAGAGCTCCGAGCCACAGCTGACGATTATTGTCTTTGTTCATTGATCAAAATTTGTTTGTTGATAAATTGGTTTGTCTAGAAAAGTGCCTCTAACTCTTCAAAGCCCAAGATGAAGTTTTGACTCATTTTATTCATCAAAGAGTCAAAAGCTCAAAATCTTCAGTTCACAGTCAAAAAAGCATCAAATCATCTGAGCAGACGTGGACAAAATTCACAACTTCATCACTGGAGTCAGAGTTTAGACCCTCCTGACAGACTGTACAACCTGGAGAACAAACGGACTAGAACTGTAGAGACTGCAGACATAAGAACACAACTGAATCAACAGCAGGAGACGTTGTTGTTTTTCATTTAAACATTTTAACTAAAGAACCTGTGTTTGGTTCTAAAACTAAAGAACCTGTGTTTGGTTCTAAACCTTCAGACTCAGACCTCAGATCAGGTCCTGGTCTCTGCTGAAGAGTCTATCGTTCGGACACTGATAGGTTCCGTGTCCTAGCAGTGTATGGTCTGTCACATTTTTCAAAATAAAATAAAAATAATTCCTCTGACTAGATGCTGCTTCAGAGTAAGAGTTCGTGATTCTCCTCTAATTGAACTTCATGTAGAGGTTCTCCTGTAAACTGAGCTCACACTCTTCTCCACATTCTATGAGCGGGTCTGATCAGGTCACATGACTCTTGTTCCCACAGAGCACGCTCCCTAACTTTAAGCAGAACGAGTTCTCGGTGGTTCGACAGCACGAGGAGTTCATCTGGCTGCACGACTCGTTCGTGGAGAACGAAGACTATGCAGGATACATCGTAAGAAACACGCATCACGACACCGTCTCTGCTCTGTGACCTTCCACAGGCTGTGATGCCCATAAAATCAAATCTAACTTTATTCACTCAGCGAGATGACAATACAGAGCAGTGTAGGGCTGGTTTTTGACAGATCACTGGTTCCTTGTGTTTCAGGAAGCCGGGCGCTCTGCTCTGACTGTTCAGATATTTACTGTGTGATTAAGAGCTGTGGAACAAACAGACAAAACATCTTCAGATCTGAATCCTTCAGAAAGTTTCTCTGTTATCATTTGTCACTGACTGAAGTTTAAATAAAGGTTCAGTTCAGATCTGGGATCGGCTGCTAAATGAGTCCACATTAACAATAATGAAGTTAATTAAAGTTGACAACCTGAAGGTCCTACCTGAGAAAGATCTGACATATTGATTATTGATTGATGTTCACTGTTGTGACCTGGAGCTCCAGATCCAGAACTCTGAGTTCCACAGAGATCAGTGTGTCAGTGAACGTTTCCCAGTCTGAGTGTTGTTGTTGACGTTGTTGTAGATCCCCCCCGCCCCTCCCAGACCAGACTTCGATGCATCCAGAGAGAAGCTGCAAAAGCTGGGGGAGGGAGAAGGATCCATGACCAAGGAGGAGTTCACTAAGATGAAGCAGGAGCTGGAGGCGTGAGTCAGCACTAACTAACTAACTACTGACCCCCATCAGTTATGATCAGTTAGTCCGCTGTCCCACACTGACCGCCGTGTCTTCATTCAGAGAGTACCTGGCCATCTTCAAGAAGACCGTCGCCATGCACGAGGTCTTCCTGTGTCGTGTGGCGGCTCATCCTGTCCTCAGGAAAGACCTCAACTTCCACGTCTTCCTGGAGTACAACCAGGACGTGAGTAACACACACTCACACACACACACAGATCACACACCTGTGTAATTAAAAACATACTTTCACATCCGTATTTATGTCACTCAGCCATGACTCACTAAAAACTGCAGATGGAAATTCAAACTGTAGCCACAGTAAATTTCATCTGTGTCCAACGCCGGTGTCCGATGCTGCTGTGCAGATGTTCACAACCCTCTGCTGGCTGCTGCAGCTGGGTCAGATTTAATTCACAGAAGTTACGATATAGAAATAAAGAAGAAGAAATTCTCTTGCATTGAACTAAAGTAAAAAACTGTGGAGTCATCGAGGTTTAAGTCTGTGTCTGACCTCCTGCTTTGAGTCTGGTTTTCCACCCTGAGATTGATACAGGCCTGAAGCTCCTCACAGGAAAAGTGAGAGGTCTCACTCCTCCATTGTTTTTGTGTCTCTGACGGGAGGCCTCATGTTTTCTGGTCGTCTGTCTCATTCTCATGAACCTGATATCTCAGAAACATCTGGAGGGAGCCTCTTCAGATTTTATACAAACATTCACTTTGACTCAAAGAGGAACTGATTAAATTTTGGTGGTCAGGGGTCAAAGGTCACTGTGACCTCACAAAACAGTTTGTAACCCACAAATTCATTCACTAAGTATGACACAATTTAACTCAAATGTCAACAAGGTTAAATGAAGTGATTTTATATCCAGAAGGTCAAAGGTAAACTTCACTGTGACATCATAATGTTCTGCAAAAACACTTCTTGGTGAGTATTCAACGCTGTGACTCAGGAAACTGTGACCATGTTTCCTGTAACTTGTCTGATTGGTGGAGGAAACAACACGAGCAGGTAACTCTGGTCTCCAGAAACCCACTAACATTGGGCTTCAGTGTGGTCCAATCAGCATTCACAACTGGGTCACATGACTCTGCACTAGTCACAGGTATTTCTCAGCTCCAGCTCTGATTGGCTGTGATGTGAACACACTCACTCTTGTGTGTGAACATGAATCTTAGCTGCTGACACAGGATCTTCTTAATCTCTGGACCTCACCTGTCTGAAGTTTCACCTGAACAAACAAACATTTTGTAACATGTCTCGTCCTGTTGCGTCCTCTGTGGACCTGCTGCTGCTAAAGTCCAAGTTGTTGTTGTTCTGTGACCTTTGACCTCCCCTTTCTGACAGCTGAGTGTTCGAGGGAAGAACAAGAAGGAGAAACTGGAAGATTTCTTCAAGAACGTGGTGAAGTCTGCCGACGGCGTCCTGGTGGCCGGAGTCAAGGTGACAAACAAACAACTGAAGAGTTTTATCATCCGGTCTCTGCGTCTCTTTCTCAGGTTTCACTGACCTACGTTTTTCTGTCTCTGCCTCAGGATGTGGACGATTTCTTTGAGCACGAGAAGACGTTCCTGTTAGAATATCACAACAGAGTGAAAGACGCTTCGGCCAAATCTGACAGAATGATTCGCTCGCACAAAAGTAAGAACCAGGCCCAGTTTTATAACACAGGACATTCAAGTAAGCTTTTTGATGATAGCAGTGGTACAACAGCTGGAAGGTGTGTGTGTGTGTGTGTGTGCGTGTGTGCGTGCGTGCGTGCGTGCGTGCGTGCGTGCGTGCGTGCGTGCGTGCGTGCGTGCGCGCGCGCGCGCGTGCGTGTGCTGGGGGGATTACACGAAACCCTTCGTGTAATTAGTTGGATTTACTCAGAGGCTCAGTCTGGAGGAGAGAAATGTCCTTCGACAGTCAGTGAAATGGTTTTATTGATTCAGAGTTCATGTCTGTCTGTTCTGGGCGGAGGCAGCTTGCCACAGTGACAGATAACAATCAGCTGTGGTGAATAAAACACAATAATGTTTTATCGTGTCTCAATCAACTGATCTGTTGTTGATCTGTCTCTTCATTGGGAGATGAACTGAATCATGGGAGTTGTTTCAAACTCTGTAAGATCCTCTGCTGATTCATATTCAGTTTCACGTTTTCATATAAACTGGTCTGAAGCTCATCTACTCTGACGTCCTGGTTGAGAAACCTGGATCAGGCTTTGGCCCCACCCACCACCTGCTGGCTCCAGGTGTCCAGGTGAAAGAGCAGAGAGGATGAAGATGGTTAGAGGAGGAAACATCAGAGACTCAGCCTCATGTTGGAGCCTCAGTCAGACCCAGACTCAGATGAGGAGTCTGTTGAGACCAGAATCAGAGACTAGCAGACGGATCAGAACCGTTAGCATAGTTAGCATCTTTTATTTGTTTATGTTATTTGTTAGCTTGTAACTGGCAGTGGCTGACGCAGTGTTAGTGGTTGTGCTAATGCTAACTCTGGCTCTGTGTACTGACAAGGTTTCAGGTGTATTTAGCCCCGCCCCCTGTCCCCACAAGTAGACAGGATTGGTTCCTGAGGTTCTATGACGTATGAATCCCTGACTGTCTGAATCTGTTTTTGTGAGACTGTCATTGGTTCAAGGTGGAAACACTCAGTCATGGTGTCGACTGATTATTTCATCATCATGTGTTTTTATTATAAAACATCATGTGGACGTGAACCAGGTGAAACAGCTGATCTTCATCAGAGTCCGGGTGGAGGTGGTGGAGTTCAGTTCACTGGGATTTAACTCTGTGTGTGTGTGGGTGTGTGTGTGTGTGCGTGTGTGCGTGCGCGCAGATGCTGCAGATGACATCAACAGAATCGCCTCGTCTCTCTACACATTAGGAACACAGGACTCCACAGACCTCTGCAAGTACGAGCCGCAGCAGACGCTTCAACATGTTTGAACACACACCTGAATATTTCAAACAGCCAGTCTCAGTGTCACTGCTTCATCTTCCTGGAGTGACATCAGGGCCTCTCTTCTGTTTCAGATTCTTCCTGAAGGTGTCGGAGCTGTTTGAGAAAACCAGGGTATGTGTGCAGCTATGAAGCCCTGACTGACTCGTGTCATTCAGGCAGGGACACGTTTAAATGTGATGTCCTGTCAGAGAAGATGAATATGTGAATCTGTGGTTTTGTGTGCTGTAGAAATCAGCTCCTCATCCTGTTGTTCTCTCCACTCACTCTTCAGCTTCTGACTCTTGTTGTTTTGCAGAAAATAGAAGCTCGAGTTGCAGCAGATGAAGACCTGAAGCTCGCTGACCTCCTGAAGTATTACCTGAGAGAGTCTCAGGCTGCGAAGGTCGGTCTGCTCACAGCTGCAGCATCAGCCTCGAGTTATTCTGTTTAGCCTCAAGCTGTGTCCCAGCTCAGGGGCCACGTCCTTCAGAGGACCTGGTCCACGAAGGTGTGGCCCTTCATAGGCGTCATAGACCACGAAGGCTGAACTGAAATGAGATGGTCTGGTCTACGGAGGATTTTCAATATGTCTTACCAGCTGTTCCTGCCCTTGCCGTTACATCACAAAGTGCGGCTCCTGTTGCCTAGCAACCTTGACAACACATAACTTTTTTTGACATTAACTTGTTGTTTTCAGGTCTTTGGTTTTAACAGTTGTACTGTTACTGTTGAACTGAGCTGAAACACAACACTGACATTAACAGTTGATTCTCAGACTCTGTGTCTGCTGACATATTATTTTCATTACCGCTGTGCAATGAATCCTGGGATATGTTGGACCACGAAGGATCCACCTGTCGGACCCTTTGTTTCCAGGAAAAGGAGAACTCATCTGAAGGTCTTTAGATTCTGCCTCTGAAGGACAAGACCCTGAACTGAGACACAGCTTCAAACCAACACTGTGTTAGTCCGTCTCTCAACTCTTCCCCCCTCTGTCTGCGGTTCTCAGCTCATTGGTTCCTACTGAAGAGGACACTCAGACATATACTTTCATTGTCTTGTTTTATCAGACAGGAAATAGTGCATGTGTTAGGGACTATCTTCATTGGTGGATTAATCCACATTTGGTGCTTTAGTGAATATTTGGTGCAGTCAGAATGAAGTTGAATTATGATCTTGATTGAAGTTTATTTATGTTATTGATCAGTATCAGTAATATCTGTGATGATATGACGCTGCAGGACCTGTTGTACCGGAGGAGCCGGGCCCTGGTGGACTACGAGAATGCTAACAAGGCTCTGGATAAAGCTCGAGCCAAAAACAGAGACGTCCTGCAGGCCGAGACCAGCCAGCAGCTCTGCTGCCACAAGTTCGAGAAGATCTCTGAGTCCGCCAAGCAAGGTCTGATCCAGTCCCTGTTCCTCCACTCCTGATCCTATTCAGTTTGACTGCTGCCCCTGTTTCAGCTGAGTGTTCATGTTCCTGCAGACACAGGTTCTCTAAAGACGAGTAGCTATCAGTGTACGTTACAGCGTGCAGTGCTCTGTACGCCTTAAGTTTATATTCTGCTGTAGATCTGCTGTATGTGACAGAAACTGTAGTTAAACTGTAGTTAACTGAGGAAACAGTCACACAAGAGCTCACTGAAACAGCTGCAGTGATATTAGACCAGTTCACACCAGTTCAGACCTGTTAACTACGGTTCAGACCTGCATTAACATCCGTCTTATATGATCCAATCACGTGGGCAGCTCTTGTCCCAACACAGTTTCGTTATGAGCCAAAATATTTTAGATTCAAATGGATGAAACTTTATTTGACAGTGGAGCTGTGACTGGAGCAGTGACTCACTCTCAACCTTTCCTTCTGAATGCAGAGCTCATAGACTTTAAGACGAGACGAGTGGCGGCGTTCAGGAAGAACCTGGTGGAGCTGGCAGAGCTGGAGCTCAAACACGCCAAGGTACCAACAAACTGCAGAGACCCCAGCTCTTAGAGGAACAGGCCAACATTCAGTCACGTCAGTGTCAGGACTGACAGAGGTCCAGGACCTCTTTGTCCAAAGTCAGCTGTCTGCTTCATTTACATGTTTATGTTGTTGAATGAGCAGGTGTAGAAACAGGAGTGTGATTTGGAAACATTTATTAATCCTTAATTTAACCCTGGAAAGAACCAAACAACTTTATGTAACTGAATTAGTTTGAAACTGAACCTTAACTTTAAAGGTCTTTAATTAATGAGCAGATTAATGTGATATCAATGCTGACATTTGTTTATAATAAGATCGAAATTTTATCCATGTAAAGTGATGATATCTCATTACTCAGATGTAAAACCAGAATTTGGCTAAATTAATGCATGCTGGTCAGAACTTCACCAGAACATCACCATGTCACATGACGTTAAAACATCCCGGCAGCATGGTGGCTGCAGTTTCTCTCCTTCAGCTGCACTTTTTGAGTTTGGCATTAGAGCCGAGGCCCATTGTACAAAACAACTGAAGTTTTCTACTTAAGTAAGACACTTAAGGTTTAATTTCTCCTTAGCTGAGGGAGTTACATAAGGCTGTTACACAGAATCTCTTAAAAGTTTTCCTTAGTTAGGGTTAGGGTTATTTGCAGCAGTGAAAGAGATTTTACTGCAGTAAAATTCTACTGTTTCCATGGAGACCGTTGATTTGTGATACCTGTTGTCACTCTTATGAAGGAGTCGCTGCTACCTCATCTCTCTGAGCTGTGGAAAGTAGAGAGATCCAACTGTAGACATCTGACCTCAGGTCAGATCTGTGCTGTAGACCCAGGTCCATGGTTCAGGTCTCTCCTGGTCTGAGACACTCGTCTGCTCAGGTTCTTCATTTATCATAAACTCATCATGTTGAGCTCAGAGTCAGAGGAACCTTTAGTTTTTCCCTCAGTTTGCTCATTCAGGTCTTTAAATACTTAAGTGAAGATTTTAAGGAATCTTTAGGGGAAGACTTCAGGGTGTTTTGTGCAAACATTTTAATTCTAAGGAAACCTGAACTCAGACTTCTTAACATCTAAACATCTCTTCAGACTCCACCCCTCCAGTCGACAGCTGTTCATCAAGTCAGTCAAAGTCAAAAACAAATGCCTCTATCGTCATGTAATTCACCTGTACACCTGTGTCTGTGACTCCGCCCCCTCTCACCTGCAGGGGAACCTCCAGCTGCTGCAGAGCTGTCTGGGCATCCTCAAAGGTAACACTTAACTGTACAACACCGCCTACTTCCAACTGGACATGCCCCTCGTCACAGCCCCGCCCCTTCTCAGCTGGACACGCCCAATGCAGGGCGGAGCCTGGACTAATGGACGGACGACACCGAGGACTCTGGACCAGAGAGAGAGAGAGAGAACAGGGTTAACAGTGACAGGAAGTCTGTTGTCTTCATCACTAACCAGACACCGTCCTCTTCATCTTCCTCACCCTCCTCTTCCTCCTCATCCTCATTCTCTCCCTCTCTCTTCAGCAGCACCTGTACTGGTTCTTCTGGTCTGACGTCAGACCTGCGGCACCTGTACTGGTCCTACTGGTCCGGCGGAACCAGCTGGGTCAGTGTGGGGACGTTCAGGTTGCTGTTTTAGAAGACCAGTCTCTAGAGTCTGGCTCCAGTCCGGTTCTGGTGTATCACTGAGTAAATCCTTGACCTGGTACCAAACCTAAAACCGCGTCAGTACAAGTCCAGACATGACACCCAGCACAGATCAGATACACCAGGTCAGTATCAGGACAGAAACACTCATGAACGTCCCTCAGAGGAGACTGGCCACATCCCAGTCTGCTGCTTCAGGAGGAACTGGTCCCAGTTTGTGTTACCTGGTCTCCATCCTGCAGGAACCTCCATCTTACCAAGACAGTTCTGTCTTTTATTGGCTCATGAAAGTCTTTTCTTAAAATAAGCAACAGAACTTCAGCCTGTTTGTGGAAAGAGACACTGGAGACCTGGTCTCATCATTTGACTCAGTGTCTCATAATAACATGAGAAGATGTTTAATTCTGAGACAGGTCATCAGTTTGTTTCTGACTGACTCTGAGGCAGTGTGTGTGTTTTAATCCTGCTCCAGATGTTTTCTCTGGTGAATGAAGTGAAATCAACTTGTAAACAGACTCAGCTCATGGTCCATTTAGTAGCTGTTACATGGTCTTCATCAGCAGGTGGAGGTGTAGATTTACACATCTGCCCTTTTTTTCTGAGGCACCTTAAGGAAAAAATTCCAGCAGAAAAATTGAAAAACGAAGAAATGTAGAAACAGGTTGATTTGTGACTTGTTTTAAGAAACTCTCGAGTGGACTTGGTAAGGTGGAGATTTTTTACAGTGCAGATGATCCGCTCTGTCGTCTCTCCTGTTTAGATTCTGTTGCTGCTTCAGCTGTCCTGTCACTCTCTCTTCATCTTCTTCCTCTTCAGTTCCCCGTCATCTTATTTTGGCGGTGCGTGTATGTGTGTGTGTGTGTCGGGGGTGGGGTTGTTTTATTGTGTCGGTGAACTTCCTGTGCTGCTGCTGTGTGACGGCGTTTTGAGTCCAGCTCTGGGTTCCCGTTCTTATTAAAATGTAATGTCACTAAGTAAAAAAAAAAGCCTTGTACATGTTTGTATTAGTTAACTAATGAACGCTAATCATCATCATCATCATCATCATCATCATCATCATCATCATCATCACTATCACTAACTGTAGCTTCTTCTAATTTCCTGAGTCAGATGTTTTTGTCATTCCAGTTGATGGTGGAGCTTCAGTCTGTTTGCCTTAACGTCGATCAGTCGCTCCGTTTGATTTATTGTAAAGAAAAAGTTTAAAAACCACAGAATGAAAACTGTTTTTGTTCCCGTTCTTTTTTTAAAGTGCACTGTATATGAATGTTTTTTCACTCTTATGTGACCAAAGCTTCCATTACTGATTCAAGATGGAGACGTGATGAAACAGAAATAAAGTGACAAGAAGAATAAAAAATTATGACATTCACAACATTTTAGTTGTTTAAACTTCAGCAGGTCTGTAATCCACCCTGGTCATACTGAGACTGAATAAAACTTTACGGACACTTTTCTTAAATCTTCTGTGTGAACACTTTACTGGGACTGTCAGGCAGAAAGAAGCACTCTGATTGGACAGCGAGGTCAGAGGTCAGAAAGCAGTGCTTTCAGTGCCTGCAGGTTTCACGTCATCTTCATGAAGGCCCTGTCAGGAAGTCTTTAGTGTCTTATACAGTTAGAAACAAGTTTCCATAATCATAACCCACAACACGGACGTGGACTTATCTTCTTATGGACATTAAAACATATCCATAAGAAGATATATTTATGGTTTTCAGAACCAAATCAGAATTTCCCCAAGGGATCAATAAGTATTCTATCAATCAATCAAAAACCATCTCAATGTAGTTTCACATCTCCTCTCAGGCTTCTCTCTGGAGCTCTAGTAACAACAGGTCAGTCAGCCAAAGATTGGAATCTCAGTCTTACCTATAAACTTCATTATTTAATATAAAAGATTCTGATGCTGTTGCATTATTTTAAATTAGTGTCAGTATGTCCACGAAAACTATGTCTGCGTCCACATATCTGTAAGAAATAACATTTACTGTGGAGATTTGAACTGAGATGAGATCAATTTAAAACAATAATAACAATTGTAGTATATCACGTTTCTTTTCTTCTGTGACGTCATTGCAGCGTCACTCCGCAGCAGCAGGCGGCAGCAAAGGAAAGACTTCTTCTGTGGTGTAAATTACTACAGCGGTTCAGACTCAAACAAAAACATGATATCCTTTTTTTCAACAGTAAAAACTACCTTTTGATTTGATTCTTGTGCCAAACTGATCAGGTTGAGTAGTCGGAGGTCTCTGTCGTCACCTGTCAGGTGTGTGTGTCCTGCAGCCTCATCTGACCCCTTTAAGAAATAATCACTTTAACCTCTACAGACGATGATCAGGGCAAAAGGAGAAAATAAATAAAAACTGAGGATTGAGGTTAATATCACAGTTGAACCATAATCCTCGTTTGTAATATTAAAAGTGTTGATTGGCTGTTTCCGCATTTGTCGGTAGTCGGGCTTTAATTGTGAAGGACGTAACCGGAAGCTCATGAGTGCGGGCTCTTACTGTGACAGTGTGATGAGGCGCAGGAGCAGCGGGCTGAAAGCGGTTCACAGGACTCACAGTTTGTGTTAAAATGAGCTCTATCGGGACCGGGGTGAGTGTCTGAGAGTCTCTCTGAGCTCAAGCTTCCTGTTGACGTCTCTCGGGACGTTTCTGTGTCTGATTTTAATCCAGTTGACTGAAGAATTATCTACTTTTTTACTGAAAATCTCTCATTCATTACATGTAGCTGCGTGTTAGCGCGTTAGCTTGCTGAGTCACAGCGAGGCCCGCTAGCAGAAGCTAACCTGAAATCGAAAGTACACATTCATAGTTTTTAGGACAGTTTATGTGTAGTTTACAGTGTACGTGTTAAAACGGAAATGATTAGATCAAGATCCAGCTGCAGTGTCATTGAATAATTTATCTGTGAAGTTACATAAATCTGTGATGTTATCGTGTGAAGAGAGTCTGTGCTAACGGCTAGCTCCGGTACATGCCAAACTCCCTTTAGAATACACCAGATTTACACCGCCGTGTGAAGTTAGCTCCATGGAGAAGTTACTGTCAGACTCTCTGCAGACTCTTTAAGTGTTCTGGATCAATCGGGATCATCTTTAATATAACTTACATAATTATTTCAGATAAATTGAATCGTTCAGGTGTGCATCAGTCATCTTGTGCTGGTTTCAGTAGAATAATACGGTAGGGTTGGAAGATACGGCAAAAATATCACGAAAAAAATGTTCATATCAGTCGATATCAATAAACATCGTGATAAATCTGAAATCATTACTGGTTCAAAGTTTCAAGGCTGAGTTAAAGTTGTAGAAAGATGGTGAATTTCCACACATCTGAAGAACATTCAGAACAGCTGTGATAAAACCTAACTTAACTAAATCTAAAACATGACTTACACAATGCATCCCTCTGTTCCTACGCTGTGGTTGTCAGTTCATGATTCATGTCCGTGTACCCTGTCTAAGCGTGGAAATTAATTTTATAGAGCATTTATTTATCAGTAGGTGCAATGCTGTCAAGGGGAATTATATTGTGATAATCATCATTGTGTTGTCCAGACCTCTGATATTTGGGTAAATGTTCTTTAAACTTTGGTGAAGGTAGAATGAGGATTCAAATGAATTGGAAGGAATCACAGCATCTTTATTTCACCAGATTATCCACAGTGTCAGTGCTGCTTTCAAGTTATTAATTAGCTGTGTGTGTGTGTGTGTGTGTGTGTGTGTGTGTGTGTGTGTGTCCTGCAGTATGATCTGTCGGCCTCCACCTTCTCTCCAGATGGCCGAGTGTTTCAGGTGGAGTATGCGATGAAGGCCGTAGAGAACAGCAGGTCAGGGTCTCTACCTCATGTCACACAGACCAACAGCAGGGTTCACCAAACCAAGTCTCACTGTGAATCTTCTGTGTGTGTGTGTGTGTGTGTGTGTGTGTTCAGCACGGCCATCGGTATCCGCTGTAAAGACGGTGTCGTGTTCGGGGTGGAGAAGCTTGTTCTGTCCAAACTCTATGAGGAGGGCTCCAACAAACGCATCTTCAACATCGACAAACATGTCGGCATGGTAACCACACACACACACACACACACACACTCTGACTCAGACAGACAGGAGGTGAAAGAAGCTCGGAGTGAACAGATTCAGTTGTTGACCAGAATGAAATGTGACAGGTGAAGATGTGTGTGAACAGAAGCACCTGACATCTGCTGAGTTCGTCCAGTCTGTACGAACAGTCAGTTCGTGTGAACAAGACACAGATGTGTGGACAGGTTGTTGGTCAGTGCTCTGTTGTGTTGTGGCAGCCTCGTCGTCAGTCGCAGTCAGGTAGTGGTCATATATTCAGACGCGTCCAGGTGACGCGGGCCAGGCTGACTGCTGTCTCAGTTCAGAGAGCTTTTATTTCCACTTCTAAAACTCCTGTTTATCTCTTTCTGCTGTATTTGGTTCCTTGATTTTACAGCATCTGTTTCCCCTCTGTTCACCTCATTGTCTCCTGCTCCCTCCCTCCGGATCCAGATCAGTCTTTTATACTTTTTCTGCAGATGTTGTGACAGTTGAACGTCTCTCTCTCTCTCCAGGCTGTAGCCGGCCTGTTGGCTGATGCTCGCTCGCTCGCTGAAGTCGCCAGAGAAGAAGCCTCCAACTTCAGGTCAAACTACGGACACGACATTCCCCTGAAGGTAAACACAGGTCTCAGATCAGCCACTTACTCCTGTTGTTGGATTCATCCAGCTCATGTGATGGTCAGAGCCAATCAGTGATCAGATCCAGCCTGAGGGGGTGGTTCCCATCAGGGATAAAAGACCTCAGTCACTTTCGAGGACAGAGGGAGTAGAATTAACAGAATGGAACGCACCCCCTGTGTAATGCTAAGCTAACAGTGTTTCCTGTTGTTGCAGCACCTGTCAGACAGAGTGGCCATGTACGTGCACGCCTACACGCTCTACAGCGCCGTGAGGCCGTTCGGCTGCAGGTGAGTCTGAAGGCTTCACGTCATTTCTCACATCAGCTGATCGAACAGAGAAAAACCAACTGAGAAACTGTTAGAGGCTGTCACCAAGCTGCGTGTGTGTGTGTGTGGATGAGGCATCAGACGTGGGAGTGAGGCAGGAATGTTTCAGGTGGTCGTTGAACCTAAAGGCTGCAGGTCTGAAGCTCAGTCTCCTGATCAATGCCGTTGATCAGCAGGGAGGGATGATGAGAGTCACAAAGGTTTCGCTCACTGGACTGAACTCCTGTGATGTCACTTCCTCTTGGCTATCTGACCAATCCCTGAGCTGAAGACCCACCCCCACACCCACACCCCCACCCCCACAGTGACTGTAACACTGGTTTCCAACACTGTGCCACTTGACTGACACACTAAACCCTGTGTCTGCTGAGCCCAGTCGAACTGGTCCAGAGTCTCGGTTCTAAAGTCCACCAGAAACCAAGGATCTGGATCTGGATCTGGATCAGAGTGTTGTCGTTCTCATATGTACGCAGATATTTTGTAAAACAAAGTTCATCTGGACAGAATTTTCTCCACATGTTCTCTTCATGTTCTCCACCTGTTCTCCGTCACGTTCTCCACCTGTTCCCCACATGTTCTCTATCATGTTCTCGTCACGTTCTCCATCATGTTACCCACATTTTCTCTGTCACGCTCTTGTCACGTTTTCTACATGTTCTCCACATGTTCTTATCATGTGCTTGTCATGTTCTCCACACGTTCTCGTCATGTTCTCTACGTGTGATAATGGTCTCTGATGTGAGATCAAAGCAGCGAGGGGATGAAAAGAATAGTAAGAATACTAATGTAGTTCAGATTTGTTCTCCACACGTTCTCGTCATGCTTTGACAGGATGTGTTAACAAGCTCTTCTTCTGTGGTTGAATGCAGGCTCAGCTCCAGTTTGTCTCGTTCCAGTGAAACGTTCTGTGTCTCGTTTTCTTGTCTTTGCTGAAACAGTTTTGGTGCAGTTGGAAGGAAACGTTCTCTCGCAGTTAGAGAACCTGCTGAAACACGTCAGAACTCTTCAGCCTGTTAACTTCACCATCAGGTCAGAGTGTGTCCTCTGACAGTCTGTGTATTGTTGTTGTGTCTCTGCAGCTTCATCCTGGGCTCGTACGACAAAGACGACGGTCCTCAGCTCTACATGGTCGACCCGTCAGGCATCTCATACGTGAGTGTCCCACCCCCCACCCCCCAACATGAGCTTCATCAGAATAAATCTTTATTATTAGATTGTTGTAAAAGTTTTGATGTCAGGGCCTCTGCTGTACAGTCTGAGTCCCCGTCAGACTCCGTCCCACGTCGTGTGTGTGTGTGTGTCTCCAGGGTTACTGGGGCTGTGCCATCGGAAAAGCAAAACAAGCCGCAAAGACAGAGATTGAGAAATTGCAGGTGAGTGTTGATGCAGCTTCAGCATCGATGCCTCAGCTGAATCATTTCAGACCAAACACCTGCTCTCGTGTCAGATTGTGTTTCCTGTCTGAACTGAATCTGTTTAGACAGAACAAAACAGAAGACGTTCTCCCGGACAAACGACCGATACACTGATCTCAACACGTCAAAGTTAGAACTGGAACAAGAACATTTATCTGCAATGATTCTACGTTATCTTTTGATCATTTTACACCAAATATTCACTGGCTCCAGAGTTTGCTGCTTGTTTTCATAGATGGAATCATTTAGGGTTCAGACTGATGGATGAATGAGTTAAGTCGTCACTGTGTGAAGAGTAATGAGAGGTTCACGGCTGGATGAGATGAGCTCTTCACTTCAACCAGAAATAAATCCAGATGAATCTAAAGAAATCATCTTTATGAGGTATTTTTTCTGAGGATGATGATGTTTATATATGTGAGACAGTGAAGGTGGAGAGAGACGGTACAGTCAGACATGCAGCACAGGGCCAGCTGTAAGCACTCAGCCTTAATGTTACCTGTTCTACCAGGTGAGCTCCATGATCTCATCCAGAAACACACAGCTGTCCCACTACAACATGTCACTGGACCCCTGCCGACACGTCAGTAGTCTTAGACACAAGGACCGGCCCAGCACTGTCCACAGACCGTCTGTCGTTCATCACGCTGGAGGCTGAATGTTGGGAAACAGGGAGATGAACAGTATGAAAATTGAATATCACCGTAGTTATCAGTTTTATCACAGTGTTGTTAAAATGAGCTGAAAATGTTCAAAAAGTAATAAAAGACAACCTGAAGTCATGTCACCAGGTGAATGTCTGCATTTAAACACATCAGAGTCACAGGTGAGGACCAGGACCAGTCACAGCACTGGTCCCCTGCCTGCCCACTCTGAGAGCAACGCATTATTATGATGATGATGATGATTATGATGAGGATTATTTCAGACACAGACACTGTAGACACACCTGTCACCTGTCCAGCACGGTGCCTTACACCAGAAACACTGACAGACTGACTCACAATCACTGAGCGAAGCGTCTCCTGCTTCCATGTGTGTGATCTGTGATGTCATGTGATGACATCACTCCGAACAGAAAGGAAAACTTGTCGTAAAGGAGTCGTCGCCTTTTTTAGCGTTTTAAAAACTAACTTTGGTGTGACGAGGTTTTCGAGGCTGAAAAGTCTCCACAACTCCTCCATGTTTTACTGACACGTAACAAACCCTCGTCTCCTGCCGCCATGTGTCTGGGAGACTGGTGCTCACGCTACAGAACCTAGTGTGAGTGACCTTGTTTCCTTTGACGTCACTTCTCCCATGTGATGTCATCAGACCTGTGTCTGCACTGAAGTGATGTTAGTATTTTACTGTCGTTTGGATTTAACCCCACAGACTGACTTCCTGTAGTCAGTGAATCATCAAAAACTTGGTTCCTCGTCACGGCGAGGACGACTTCCTGTTTCCTGTTCAGTAACTGTCTGTGTTTGTCTTCAGATGAAGGAGATGACGTGCAGGGAGCTCGTCAAAGAGGTCGCCAAAATGTGAGTCAGCATTATTCAAACTGAACTTTATTGACACGGAGCAGCAGCTCAGTTCATCAGCAGTTGGATCTGTTGATCTTGTTTCCTGTTTCTGCTGAGGATGGTTCGGCAGCTTGGTTCTGCTGTACTTTGATGTCCTTCACTATTTCCAGTCTGTTTAAGGAGGAAACTCTGTGAACACTGAGGCTAACAGACGCTTTAACACTGAGCTGCAGGGATGATGTGTTTATAGACCAGCCCTGAACATAGGATCACTCAGTTTCCCTCCACAAACAGACAATAAAATTAAACTGACATCAACAGTTGACGATCCTGACGCGTTGTGTTCAGCAGGATCATCTTCACTGAAGAAACTTTGGAAGGTGGAATATGTCAGTTTTTCTGTTGTCACCAAAGTAAAAGTCCGTCTGTCTCTGCACCTGTTTGATTTTACCAGAATCTACATTGTTCACGACGAGGTGAAGGACAAGGCCTTTGAGTTGGAGCTCAGCTGGGTCGGAGAAAGTAAGAACCAATCAGTGCCCTGCTTTTCTTCCTCTCTCACTGATCTGTTTGTAGTCCAACTGTTAATACGTGTTTCATTCATATTTCAAATCTCTGCTCTGGTGAAATTTGTCACATCAAGTTAAATCTGTCGGCACACTGATACAGGAACCTGCACAGGTGAACAAAGATTTTTGGTTGCCACGGTGACACCTCTGACTCTCCTCTTCTCCCCCTCAGTCACTAACGGACGACACGAACTCGTACCTAAAGACGTCAGAGAGGAAGCAGAGAAATACGCCAAGGTGAGTCCGACACACCTGTCAGAGCCCAGCATCAGGTCCTCACAGGCGTCTGTGTCAGCACCAATGCCACACACACGTTCAGGGACCGCCTCCAGGCTGTGGGTTCAAGGATCCTGTTCATACTGAGAACCAGAGGGGAAGTCCTCAGGGTGTCTGTCTGTCCCCCTCGGGTCTGGTGGACATGGTCTCTGTGACACCTGAAGGAAACCTCTTCAAACTCGGCACAAATGTCTGATTGGACCCAAGGATGAACTGATTAGATTTTGGTGGTCAAAGGTCAAAGTCACTGAGACCTCACAAAACACTTTTTATGCAGTGCTCAAGACTTCACACAGCAATTATGTTTTCACACAAATGTTTCATATTCTATATGACTCTGGATAAACAGGATGGGACTGAGTGGAGGAGGGGATTCTAGTTTTTCTTTAGGATCAATGCAGCACCATCACTGATCCAGTCGAGTACACACACACACACACACACACACACACACACACACACACACACACACACAGCATCAGTTGACTGAATCTTGTGTTTTTCTTTCAGGACTCTCTTGAGGAGGAGGATGACTCTGATGAAGACAACATGTAAACACCCCCCCCCCCCCCCCCCCCCCCCAGCTCATCTGATTCTTTTTTATGTTTTATAGTTGATGAACATTCATGTTGCTCAGTTATATTTTTGGTTTGAACTTCAGGGTTGAAAATAAAATTTGAAAAACTGAAGACGAGTTGTTTTTCCTTCTGTCTGACTGACACACAGACGCTGTGTGTGTGTGTGTGTGTGTGTGTGTGTGTGTGTGTGTGTGTGTGTGTGTGTAACAGGTTATATACAGTGAACCACAGCTACAGATTCTTTTCATTGTCAATTTATCAAAAAGATTCATTGATTTGCCTTGAAAATATCCGAAAGTTGCTTGTTATAATTTCCCACAGCAGCAGGAAATGTTTGTCCCAACATATTCAGTTAATTTATGTGAAAAACATCAAATCACCTTAGAGTAGCTGCAGCTCCTGAATATTTATGTTCCTGTTTGAAAAGTGTAGTGATGAACAGTGTGAAGGTGTCACTTTAGGTTGATTGTAGTTTCTCTGTTCTCAGATTATTTTTTAGAAAGCAAAATAATCAGGAGATGACTCCATAATAAAAACAATTATTAGTTGTAGGTCAGTGCTTTTACTCCAGTAAAGGGTCAGAGACTGTGTGGGACAAAATGGGGCACTGACAGGTAAAGGGCCCCCACCTCTCCTCCTTACCCTCAGAGAGTCACAGATCTGGTGAGAGATACAACAGAGACAGGGGCCCAGGGGCCCAGGGGCCTCCTGACCTCTGCGGCCCCGGCCCTGTGGCCCTGTGGCCCTGTGTCCCTGTGTCCCTGTGTCCCTGTGGCCCTGTGGCCCTGTGTCCCTGTGTCCCTGTGGCCCTGTGGCCCTGTGGCCCTGTGGCCCTGTGGCCCTGTGGCCCTGTGGCCCTGTGGCCCTGTGGCCCTGTGGCCCTGTCCTGTGACTGACACACACACACACACAGACCTCACTCGCCTCTCTGCGTTTGTTCTGTCTTCGTTGTGTAGAAATAACCTCCATGATCCTAAAGAGGAAAGCGACATATATGGCTCTGCCGTCACTATTTTCCTGTTACGTAAAAGCGCCGATGTTCCCGCCCACTCTCAGTCTTTACAAACGGCGCCACAAACATCGACTGTTCAGCTGGAACCGCCGTGTGTTTCCGTGATTCCCGGTAGAGTCCCGTTTCCCGTCCTCAGCCCCGGCCTCCGCCTCGGCTCAGCCCGTCCTCTGAATGTTTGCGCTGTGAAAACAAAGCGAGCGGTTTGTTGTGGAGCCTCGTTCAGCACGGCCCCTGATACGTGACGTCTCACATATGGGAACCGCATCACCAAACTGCATTTTAAAGAGTGTCCACTTAAGGTTTACAGCGGTCAACGGCGAATAATCGGTGCTGTCGAACAAAAAATAGGATCTTTATCAATGTCGGATTACTGCCCCTAGACTTCGGCGGGCATGTCATGCAACAAGCAGCGCGTATATAAATAGAAATTAAACTTTAGTACACCGTTTGACCTCTCTTTCCGGTTATTTCGGGCGAGCAGCCTTCGCTTTGTCGGCGGCGCTCATACACACGAATCGATGCATCTGTGTAGATTTGGGCTAATTTAACTGACGCTTTGTGAGCAGACATATCGAGGATTCCGGTGGTTTTCAAAACGTATGAGGCTGTTTTCTATCATTACGCAGTCTTGTCTATAAACACGGAAATATAAACTCCGAAGATTTGTGAACGGAGTTTGGTGTGCAAATCTCAAGCACGGACGGGGCAGGGCTTCCCGGTCTCTCCGTGCAGACACGGAAGTCCGCTCAGCCAATAGCGACGCGCCGCTGTCCGGAACGAAACGCACGAGGCCAATAGTGATATCCGGTGGCGGGTTTTTCTTCTGAACTCGCCGCTGATTGGACAACGACCCCGCCGATGCCGTCATTTCCCTCGTGGCGCCGCGTTCGTATCGACCAACCGCGACGCCAGGAGAGGTTCGTCCTATTAAAATCGTGGAATCGCTGGACCAATCACATTTCTTCGTGGGAACCAGCGCTGTCGCCGCAGCCAATCGCGGGCCGGGAAACAGAGCTCGGGCTCAACAGCTTGTTGTTCGTGAATCGCTTCGCAGCCCGAGAGAGGGAAGCAGCCGCGGCCGCGTATGTGAGTATAAAACCTCCGCATTCTGCCCCGAACCGAACCAAAACTTCTAACGAGTGAAATTATCGGTAGAGCAGGGGCCGGGAGCGGGCGGGTGTCCCCGGGAGGCGCCCAGCCAGCCGCGGTTGTACCGAGCGGGCTGTGGATTGAATGGCAGCGGCAGTCGGCTTGTTTTTGCAGTGAAGAAATGTGAAGCTCCGGCGCCTTTGTGGAACAGACACTTATTAAATAAATAAATCCACAACAGTTTTTGTTCCGTCGACTGTCACAGATTCTCACTCGGTTTGAGAGAAACTTAGTTTATCCTCAAATCAGGCGCTAGTGTTGTCGCTGGCCGAGCCCGCTCCGCTGTTAGCAGACGGTTTAAATCGCCATATGATCCACAAACTAGCTAGTTGAGTCGCTAGTTAGCCAACTAGCTAAATTTAGCCCCGGACCGGAGAGTGAAGACCCCGGTCGCTCCTGCGTTCTGCCTGCGGCAAACGGCGGTTGTTTGGACTTTGCTCGGGTTGGGACTCGGTTGAGAAGCGGTGACCGGGACTCTCCCCCGGCAGCTGGTTGATAGCAGGCGGTTTCGTGGGAGGGGGGGTAAAGTTAGCCGAGCTAGCCGAGCTGACATGGCGAGCTGTGATGGCGACGTGACTCAGAGGAGCTGGGAGCGGAGCGGGAAGGAGCGCTCCGGCTCGTCCTGATCCGCTGCCGCCCAGCGCGTCCTCACCGACCCGCCATAACCTCCAGCCCGCTGGAACCGGCGGCTCCACGTCCGGTCCAAGTGACTGTTGTTAGCTGAGTTAGTGTGAGCTGTTGGTGCCACATATTTGATCTGATCGGGCAGAGAGGGGGTGGGAGGGGGGCTGCACCGAGCCACAGAAGAATGCCTGAGCTAACATAAGTGAGAGGCTAGTTGGTTAGCTTAGCATTATTTTACAACCTCAGGACAGTTTGACACTGTCCCTGTCTGTCCTCTGCTGTTCCGCCAACTTTAACCACGGGTTCCGTCCTGTTTGTCTTTCAGTGATCCACCGTCTTTCGAGCTGGACTCCCTCAAATAGCCGTAAAGATGAAGGTGAGTGACTGACCTGCGACACAAACAGAAGATAATGTTCCCAGTCTGAGCTCCATGTCTCCGCACTATCCAGCTGGAACCAGCTCCTGGTCAGTTAAACTGGGCTTTGATGGCCATGCACTGGTCTCTGTCCAGTTTACTTCCAGCTCGTTTTATCATTTTATGGTAGAGGTGCCTGGATTGATGACCACGTTGGTGTCACAGTAATGAGCCACAGTTTTCATCAAAGTACATCATGTCCAGTATCCTACATAGGGCTCAGACTGTCAGTCCATGAAGGTGTTTGTCAGCTGTTGATGAAACAAACATAAATGCCAAACGTGTGCTGCTCCTAGCAGCATGAGCATTTGATGCTTATTTTTTACATACAACAGTAGATGAGTATTCTTGGTTTTACATAGCTGGTCAGATCAAACAACAATTTGAATATCTCATTTTTGCCTTTTTCCCTATTTCCTGACATTTTATAGACAAAAGGACTCACAAGAAAGTAATCTGCAGATGGATTGGTAATGAAACTTCCCTCTGCTGTACAACAAGAGAAGGTTTTAATAATGTTCAGCTCCAGACCAGGACCCAGACGAAGATGGTTCATGAGAGCACGTTACTTATCTGGTTGCATCTTAGTTTCAGTTCAGGTCTTGAGCTGTACCTTGTGAAACTTGTTAAATGATCCTTGCAGAGACAGTGTGTTAGCTAGCAGCCAGTGTAGTTAAACTGTGCTGTCCAGTTTCTGCCTTAGCATCAGTTCGACTCATTGAGCTTCTGGAAACACACTCATCAATACTCAGGTAATGTCTAAGAAAACAGTAGCAGGGTCGTTACACTGCTTTTCCACACAGCGTCAGATTCTGCAAAATACTTTGAGTCAACATTTCAAAGTAAAGGTGGAGAGATGTCACTGCATCCAGGACTGTTGTTATGAACTCTTCCCTCCGAGCTGCTGAACTCATCATGTGATGAAAACATAGAACCAGAGTCATGTGACAGCAGACAGAATCAGGACCAGCACTGGCTCTGTTGGTCTGAGTTTTTCTGGTGACAGAAGAAAGCGAAACACCTGAGTGATGTCATCAAAAGGTTGCTGACACCAGCCATGAGGACCAATCCCATTGGCTGTTCAGTGGACAGAGGTGATTGTCTAACTTCTGTAGCTGCTTGCTTTTTTCCTTTGGTCACAGTTGTTGGCTCAAAACTGAAGTAAAAAGTCTTGGTCCTGATTGGTCCAAACAATCTGCTGCACATCACTTAAAGCTGGGAACACTTGTCAGCACCCATGAGGTCATGTGACCTGACTCCACCTCAGATATCAGATTTGAAAAAATTTTGGTGCCAACTAACAAACGTTTGGTTCTTGAAGCTCACTGTTGTAGCAGCACGTTATCAAGTCATTATCATTATTTAAAGTTTCCACAAACAAACACTAAACCTCCTGATTTGTGAACACAAATGTCACGGACGCACCATTGGTCGGTCGGCTGAGTGTTGGAGCTTGATCACTGGCTGAACGGTTTGTGTGAGGGGACTTTCAGTGTTTCCAACTCAGTGCATTTGTCCTGAAATTTAGTTTTTTTTTTTTTCTTTCCAAAAAGCATCCAGAGACAAATCCAGAGTTTCTGTACAAACGTATCTGCTCTCTGCAGCAGAGCGTCTCCGGTGTTACCCGGACAGAGGCTGTGCTCTGTGCATGAGAATAAATTAGAAAGATATTCTGACGTCTGTGGCAACGGTTGTTTACAGGTGTTCTACGACAGTTTTCAACCCCGTCCTCAAGTTCACACACTGACCAGTCACAGTCGTGGCTGTTGGTCTGGACGCTTGTTTATGAATATGAATTTAAATACAACTTTTCATCCCACTAAGGAATAAGTAATGTGTCACAGAGAATTAATCTGCAACCATATTAATAGTAGATGAATCATTTCCTGGTTCCAGTTTGTCGGATGAGGTGAACTGAAGGTTGGGGCTGTAAATAAACCGCGATCATCTGCTGTTTTACAGACAAAACTCTTCAGCCATTAATTGAAAAAAGAATCAGCAGTTATTAAGAATGAAACTGAGGACCGTGGCTCGTGACTCTGAACTGTGTTGGTCTACAAACGTATCTACATGTGTTTGTGGAGAATCAGATGAACCTTAATTATCAGACCACAGTGTTGGAGGTGGAGGAGACATCAGCAGCAGTCTGAAGCTAACGATAGCCGCTAATTATGCTACATTGACTGAAGAGACAGAGACAAGCTCATCACTAAAGGACAGCAGCTTTAGACTGTGTGTGTGTGTGTGTGTCTGTCCTGATGTTTCTGGTGTGTGTGTGTGTGTGTTTTTCAGGCAGCAGATGAGCCTGCCTACCTGACAGTGGGGACAGATGTCAGTGCCAAGTACAGAGGAGCCTTCTGCGAGGCCAAGATCAAGACTGTGAAACGCATGGTGAAGGTCAAGGTAAGACCCTCAGGAAACAGGTCCCCCTGCAGACAGGAAGTCTTCAGGAAGACCAGTCTGCCCAGCTGCAGTGTGATTATATCCAGGAAAAATCATCTCTCTTGGTCCATGAGTCCTCCATTTGCAAAACCCGACTCAGACTCCAAGTCCACGTCAGACCTGAGACGTCAGTGGTGTGTAACCTCTACTGTGGCGTCCAGTCATTTGGTACAACTGTCCCACAGTGTCTGTCTTCAGCAGACCACAGATCAGACAGTACAGGCAGAAAACAGAGTCTGTGAGGGACACACAAACTCTGGGGTAATTTAACAGCTTTACATTCTGGCTGCCACTCTGTATTATTACAGTTCCTTTTTTATCTAAATACTTCAATACCCATGAGCCTCAGCTGCTGTTGCCATGGAGAAGAAGCCAGCCAGATGCGTAAATCAGAGCAGTTGGTGCAGTTATAAACAAAATGTTTCACAGTTAAAAGTGAACTGGTTTCATGAATCAGTTTAATCAGAAGTGTTATCTTCATCTTCCTCCTGCCGTCAGTTGGGCAGGAAAAACCCAGGGTTCCCACGTGTCCTGGAAAATCTGAAAAACAGTTGACAAGACACAGAGAAAATGTGAGAATAAGTAAAATGTCAACAGTCTCCTTTTTTCATGTTTGAATGGTCGGTAGTTTAAGGACGACAGTGGTTTGAATTGGCTGCTGTCGGTTGTGCTGTGAACGCACCACGAGGTGACGTCACCGCTGCAGGTTGATGGTCAGTGACTTTACCTGTGAAATGTCTGAGTCTCTGCTGCTGCTGACTGTGGTCGTTTCATCAGGTTTACACATGAACCTGTGTTAAACTGTGGAATGATCAGTTAGCATGTTTGGTTCAGGTGCTAGCTTGTTTAGCCTGTAGCTAAAGGTTTAATGTTTGTGGTTCAAACAGGTTCAGATGTGTTGGTTCGTTGCTGAGAGTTGATGATAATAAATGTGAACCAGGTCAAACAATGAACAGATCCAACTGTGTGTCAGTCAAACTCCGGCTGAATTCTCTGAAGACACAACAGCAGCACAGACATAAACGCCACCGTCCCAGCCGTTAGTCGCGTGGATGAATGTAGCGTTCCCACTGATTTTTGACCTGAAGGCTGCTGATGTTGTGATTGGCTGATGGGAAGGAGTGATGATGCTGAGAAAAGGTTTCGCTCAATGAGCTGATGATGTCATGTGATGTCACATCTTCTCTTGGCTGTCTGACCAATCCCCAGAGCGACACTCAGGTTGATACACCTGGAGTTCCATCCAGGTAACTTCTCACGTTCTCTTCCTGTGGCTCGTTAGAGTCTTTAACTTCCTTCACGTCAGCATCACAAATGTGGAGGGAAACCACAAGTAGCCAATCACAGTTCTTGGAGCCCCCATGTGATATCTCTGTTGACCTGCACATGTGGCTACGTGTGCGTCTTAACGCAGAACCATGAAGCAGTTTCAGAGTCGTTTCTGAACTAAGTGAGAAAATGTGGTTCCAGCTCTGCAGCTGTGTTTTATTCTGCTGTGATTTTAAACCATGAGAAGGGATGGATGTCAATACTGATTAATGACACTGATCAATACTGATTCTCTGTATCCTTACTCATCAATACTCCTGCATGACGTCAGTGAGTGAGTCCAGTACTCAGTGTGCACGTTTACTTAAGTCAGTTTTTGAGGCTATGTCCACTCTTTTCTACATTTAGTTTTAAACTCATCTCTTCTTCTATGTTTAGTTTTAAACTAATCTCTTCTTCTACTGTTTCAGTTTTAAACTCATCTCTTCTTCTACATTTAGTTTAAACTCATCTCTTCTTCTACGTTTTAGTTTTAAACTCGTCTCTTCTTCTCTGTTTCCTCCTCCGTCCACTCTCCTCCAGAGTCTTCAGCCTCTAAAACAGAGACTTTCAGAAACTGGACCTTTTTTAGTCTAAAGCTCCAGGTTGTGTTGTAGTCTGGACGGACACAAACAGAGACCTTTGGAAACGATGATGTAGACGCCCACGGTGGCTCCTGATTGGCTCTCATCAGCCTGGACTGCCAGTGGTGAAACAACATGGAGAATGAATGAAAGTGTTACTGTCCTTGTTGTCTCTGCAGCAGCTGTTGTTCAGCTCAGTTCTGGATTTGAACTCTACAACTGTCTCTGCTGTTCCTCCTTCAGAGGATTTACTGGAAGTAACCAACTGAGAGGAGACAACCTGCTTCCTGTTTACACCGGCTCGCACATGCTCAGTGTAGGTGAAGGTCATGTGACGTGTTTTCAGGTGTGTTAGTGTGGATGCAGAATGTTTTTGATACAGAGCTGAAACACCTGTCTGGATGGAGGTGGTGGTCATGTGGACGTAGCCTCAGGTGGTCTTGTCAGTCTGTTTTTAATTGGTCATGGAGGAAGAGGATCGATGTGAGTGGTGATTTTCAAAAACAAGTTACAACCAACAAATGTGTAATAATGAAATGATAAGACAGTGTCCTCCTATGTGTAGGCAGTCTGCTGCTGGGTGACATGTTAGAGTTTCAACCTGCTGCAGACATGAAACAGGTGGTGTCTCTGTCTACAGACGATCTCTGCAGATGATGACACCCGTCACCTTCACCTGAGTTTGACTCACTGATGATGATCATCCTCCTCCTCTTAGAATCGACATGTTTTAGCTGAAACCAAACGTTGGAGGTGGAGAAACTGTGGAGGCTGAACTGGTTTCGTCCTCAGGTGGAGCACACCTGTGTTGGTCTGTCCTCCGCCTTCAGAACAGGACGTCTCACTGATGCTGGCCTGTACTGTCTCATATTTGGGGAAATGAGACAAAGGTTGAAGTATGTTTGTGTCTTCGATCCTGTCTCTGTAGAAAGTCCTCATCACGCTCGTCTTTCTCTGCAGGTGACTCTAAAAGGGGAAAGCACGTCCCAGGTGGTGCAGGACGACCAGGTTAAAGGACCTCTGAGGGTAAGATGATGATGAGCCACTGTTCAGGTTTGACTGATATGAGAGGTGATGTGTGACCACTTGTGAATTTCATTCGTGAAGAAATAAAATTGGTTGTTACAGTTGTGAGATGTGTGTGAGGCTGCACGTTGTTGTGTTTTAAGTTCATCAGTTTGGAGTAAAAAGAAAATGTGTGGTCAGACTGTGCAATACATGTTATGTGTTATATGTTTGAAGAATGATGCTGACTCAGGCTGTCTGTGATTGGTTCAGGTCGGCTCCACTGTGGAGGTGAAGACTAACGAGGGCTTATCCAGCGAGGCCGTCATCAGTAAGCTGACAGACGCCAGCCTGTACACTGTGGGTGAGTGTCCACACTGCTCCCATCAGGACATACTCATCACTGTGTGTGTGTGTGTGTGTGTGTTTGTAAAACATTATATATATGTACAATACTTTGATGATCCTCTGACTTTTCATCTTTCACCGTCATCAGGTCAAAACATAAATGATGATGCTCCCATCAGCTTAGCTGCTAGTTAGCTAATGTTAGCATGCCAACATTGGCTGTCTGCAGACACTGTGATTGGCTATCGGGGAGGAGTGATGGTGCTGAGAAAAGGTTTCGCTCATGTGATGTCACATCTTCTCTTGGCTGTCTGGCTGTTGGACTGTGATGACAGGAGTGTGTGTTTGTGTGTTTCAGTGTTTGATGATGGAGATGAGAAGACTCTCCGTCGTACATCTCTGTGTCTGAAGGGAGAGAGACATTTTGCAGAGAGTGAGGTGAGTCACATATAGATGGAGGAACTACTTCTCAGGCCTGTATCCTTCCACCTGCCACTCAGCTCTACAAATATCTAAAGTCGTTTCGATGAAAGGCCTTAAAGAGGACAATAAACGTGTTCGTCATGCTGCGTCTCTGTCGCCCTCAGACTCTGGACCAGCTGCCGCTGACAAATCCAGAGCATTTCGGCACTCCGGTCATGGGCAAGAAGTCAAACCGTGGCGGACGCCGTTCATCCCAGGCTGTGTGAGTTAGATTTTTTTTAAAACTCCACATACATACAACACACAGAACATGTGTGCAAACACACATAGTTTACCGCACACACCCCGTCAGGAGAGATGGTGTCACATGAGTGTTTGAGTTTTAGGTATTTCAAACCGTGTTGAAAGTTGAACATCATTCGATTCAGTAAGCCAAGATATGGACGCAGTAAGTGGACTGGACTGGATTCTGGATTCAGACTAAATGAACTGATACCACACCACAGCTGGAGCTGCTGCTGATATTCATCATTTGAAACGTGGCTCAAAGTCAGAAGCTGGTTGTTCTTTGTTTTATTTACCGTCACTTTTATAAACCCATCTAACTTAATTTATCCCAATATCACAAATCCTAAACTTGCCTCAGTTCCCAGCAAAAAACCCAACAATCAGCAGGTGATGACCAGTGCACCCTGAACTGAGTCCGTGTTCATGATGGAAGAGGAACTTCAAGAGATTGAAACTTTAGAAGGAGGGAGGAGGGAATCTGAAGTAACAGCTGATCTGTGGGTGGTGTTAGAATCAGTAACATACAGAAACACTGGACGTGTGAACAGCTGCTGCAGCTGTTTGACTGTAAACTGTCCTGACTGTGTCTCAGGGCTGACGAGGAGAATGAATCTTCGTCCAGTGAGGATGAGGAGGAGGACAGGAGGAGGCTGAACGATGAGCTGCTGGGGAAAGTCTGCAGCATCGAGGATGAGGAGGAGCCCAGCAGCTGGTACCTGGCTCTGGTAAGAACACACACACACACACACACACACACACACACACACACCTGTCTGTCACACGACCACACTCTGACTGCAGGTGTGTCTTTCCTGCAGGTGGTGTCTCCGAGCTGTAACGATGAGCTGGTGGTGAAGAAGGATCAGTGTCTGGTCAGATCGTTCAGTGACTCCAAGTTGTGAGTTCATTGTATTTTCTTGAAGTATCATTATTATTGATCTGTGATCGGAGACCGATCAGCTCCATCATCCTCTGCCTCCTGTTTCATCCCACAGCCACACGGTGGCGAGGAGACACGTCCACGCCGTCAACTCCATCAGCATCGCCCGTTCTGAGTTCTCCAACAGGAGAGGTGAGGCACTACAACCTCCACAATGTACCACACTCACACCCAGAGCTCAATGACTCTTCAGCATTTGCTGCTTTTGACCTCCACCTTCCTTCACTCATCATCCTACCCTCTATTCCCTCCTCCCTCTCCTCTTTGTGACCCCCCCATCTTTTTTTCTCCTCCTCTTATTCCTCATCTCTCCTCTTTTTTACTCCCCCTGCCTATCTCCTTCCTCCTCCTCCTCCTCCTCCTGCAGGTTTTGAAGCAGCCCAGATGTTTCTGAGGAGCAGGGAGGTTCCAGATGTGTGGAAGATGGACATGAGTCAGATCCTAGACTCGTCCTCCAGCGATGATGAGGACGATGAAGAGGAAAAGGAGAGTGACGAGGAGGAGGAGGATGACGAAGATGAGAAGAAAAAGAAGAAGCACATAAAGGAGGAGGTGAGGGTCTGATGAGAGGCTGCTGTGTGAGGATGTACCGCTGGGGGGGCCAGATCCTAACCCACCTGTGTTTGTGTCCAGCCGGAGGAGGAGCCAGACCCAGAGGAGAGAGACCACTTCCTGCAGCAGCTGTACAAGTTCATGGAGGACAGAGGTGAGCCGGATCAGGACTTCAGACTGGATCAGGACCTGGGTTCACATCTACAGTCACAAAATGACTATCGTGTTTCTTATCATCTGTGTTAACTGTTAAAAATGATGATTATAGTTTATTGATTCTTTTTTTCCCCCCAATTCAACAAACAACAGCTACAACAGAGAAAAAGAGAAACAGTTGTTACAGATGCCTCATGTTGAGAGGGACATTAACATGTTTTAAACTCTGTGAGCTTGTAACTGGCAGTGGCTGACAATGTTAGTGGTTGTGCTAATGCTAACTTTGGCTCTCTGTACTGACAAGGTTTCAGGTGTGTTTAGCCCCACCCCCCGTCCCCACAAGTTGACAGGATTGGTTCCTCAGGTTCTGTGACGTATGAATCCCTGACTGTCTGAATCTGTTTTTATGAGACTGTCATTGGTTCAAGGTGGAAACACTCAGTCATGGTGTCGACTGATTATTTTATTTTATTTTATTTTATTTTATTTATTTATATATATATATATATATATATATATATACCGTAATTACCGGACTATTGAGCACACCTGAATATAAGCCGCACCAACTAAATTGAAAAAGAAAAAAGAATTTGTACATATATAGGCCGCACCTCTTTATAAGCCGCAGGTGTCCATGTTGTAACATGAGATATTTACACAGAAAGATTTTTTTTATTTTAATAAGTGCTTTTTTCCGAACAGTGCCTGTAACACGGCAGTAACACGGCAGTAACAAGCAGTCACAGCAGTAACACGACTGGTTTAAAAAAAAAAAAAACCAGCCGTAGGCCGTTAGCCTACCAGAAAAGTCACTGATCCCTATCTTCATCTTCCTCCTGCGCACTAAAACCACTGAAGTCGTCGTCTTCAGTGTCGGAACTGAACAGCCTCAGAATGACTTCGTCACACACTTTCTCAGTCTCTCTTTCGTTGTCGCTCTCAATGTCACTTTCGCCCCCTGGAGGCTGTTAGCCCGTAAAAATCTATAGATTAGCCGCATCGTTGTTTAAGCCGCAGGGTTCAAAGCGTGTGAAAAAAGTAGCGGCTTATAGTCCGGAAATTACGGTATGTATATAAATAAAAACATCATGTGGACGAGAACCAGGTGAAACAGCTGATCTTCATCAGAGGCTCTTTGACACGTTGCTGCTCTCTGTCTGTCATCAGGGACTCCCATCAACAAACCTCCTGTGTTGGGTTATAAAGATCTGAACCTCTTCAAGCTCTTCAGACTGGTCTATCACCTGGGAGGCTGCCACAAGGTGAGGACTGTCCACCTGCCTGTCTGTCTGTCTGTCTGTCTGTCCGTCTGTCCGTCTGTCCGTCTGTCCGTCTGTCCTGTCCTTATTTCTGTCTGAGAACACAGAGGAGTCTGAGATTATTCTGATCAGTGTCAGTTTGTTAAAGGTCCATGACTTTTAAAGCAGGTGTAGGTTCTGTATTGATACTGTGAAAGGTGTGATGATGCTGAGAAAGGTTTCGCATGCTGGACTGAAATCCTGTGATGTCACTTCCTCTTGGCTGTCTGACCAGAGCCTGATGAGCTTCACTGTCCAATCAGCTGATTACAGAGGCCAACAGCTGGAGGTGATACAGGCTAACCTGACTGTCTCTTTGTATGTGTGTGTGTGTGTGTGTTTTAGATTGAGTCTGGGACAGTGTGGAAGCAGGTCTACATGGATCTTGGGATCCCCGTCCTGAACTCTGCTGCGTCCTATAATGTCAAGACGGCCTACAGGAAGTAAGAGAAACGGCTGCTTGCTCACATCAGTACTGTTGTGTTTATTGTTGTTGTGTATGTTGAACAGACACATGAGCTGATGGTGGCGCTGGAGGAAAAGTCAGGATCAGGTCGGACGTAACATTACACCCAGGTGTACGCCCAGCTGGTGCACGCCGCTCCTCAGCCACTGTTTGACTGAAAACCACTTGTGCTCTCAGACCAGTACCTGGGCTGGGCCTCCGTCGGAGTGGCCCGGCTGACCTCCTCTTCTGAAATCCACTTCTGACTGGATCCCGTCCTCGTCAGTCTCCTGGTTTTCTGAGCCGTGTCCTTTGTGTCCTCAGGTACCTGTACGGTTTTGAGGAGTACTGCCGCTCTGCCTCCATCACCTTCAGGACCATCCATCACAACAACCCCCGCCCTCCCAGCACACCGGCCAGTCAGAAGATGGCAGGGACGGAGCTCAAAGAGCCCTCCCCGCCACAGGTGAAGGCGGAGCCTGTGGAAGATAAGAGAGAGGAGGCGGAGTCTGAGAGTGAGAGCGAGAAGGAGGAGGTGAAGGAGAGACAGTCGTCCCCGAGGGTGAGACAGTTAAAACACTGAAGCAGATTACAACTGAAACTCATTCAGTGTCCTGAGAGTTGATCTGTAAATGTTCAGGACAGAATGAGCAACAGTTTAAGTTTGGAAGTAAACATCCTGAGTTATTATTGATTATTAGTTTAACACTGAGATACACTGATCTGCTTCATTAGGAATCAGTGTTTATTGTATTTGATTGACAGCACCTGCAATCAACTCACAACACATTTAGATCTGAAACCTGAAGCTTTAGCAGTGAAGAGCTGAGAGCTGCAGTTCCTCTAATGACCACTAGAGTCTGGCTCCAGCAGTGAGTCAGTCCCCATAGACTCCCATGTTCAAATGTCCAACTTTACAGCAGAAAGAAACATGTTTACAGCCTGGTACATAAACTGTTCTGGTCTCTAGAGATCATTTCCTCCTTCATGACAACTGTACGGCTGAGTTTTATAGAACTCCCCAAGGACTAAAGTGATGGAGGATTGGGGGTGTGGCCACCAGCATGCTCCACCCACACCCACCTCTTTAGGAGTGTTTCGACCGAGCAGCACAGTTCAGTTTGGTACAGTGCGGTACGCAATTATTTGCGTTTCCATCTGTGAATGAATGCAAATAATTGCGTTTCCATTCACGCAATTATTCACCTAAAGGGTGGAGCTAGACCCACTGCAGCCCGTTGATTGGGCGACAGAGAACTGTCACTCGACCATTTTTAAATACCCTGAAGAAGGAGGAGGGGGCGGAGTCAGGCTCTGCCAAGATGGTGATAGTGTAGCAGTTCACTCTCAGCTTTAGAAACCGGTTGGTGATGTCACAGAGGCTCCACCCATCTTTATTTACAGTCTGTGGTTGAGAGTTGAGTTTACAGAACAAATGCTGAGTTAAAACTTGAGCATAAATATGAAGTCTCAAAACACCACGGACTGAGTGGAGACATTTCTCCTGAACAACTTCTGCTTCTGTCTGTCCTCAGGGGAGGAGGAGGTGCGTGGGGAGTCAGGTGAAGGCAGAGAGAGAGTCGTCCTCCAGGCCAGAGAGAGGAGGAGGAGGAGAGAACAGTGAGGAGCAGAGGGAGGTGAGGAGACGCAGCAACAGAAGAATGGAGGACTCAGAGAAAGGCTCTGAGGAAGAGGAGGAGGAGGAGGACGATGACGAGGAGGAGGAGGGAGAGAGGAGGAGAGGGGACAGGTGAGACTGAGACACACACACACACACACACACTCTCTTGGATCAGTGATTGTGAGTTTAAACTCGTCTCTTTCTCTCTGGGCTCGGTGCAGCTGTGGCGTCAGCTGTGGTGTAACAGCACCTGCACAGGTGACAGGTGTGTTTAGTGTCAGAGCTCTGAGAGACGTCACAGCAGGAGGAGGGGGGGTGTGTTTGCATCACTGCTGATCAGAGCTGATGAATACCTGTGACTGCTGCAGAGTCATGTGACCTGGGAGTGAATGCTGATTGGAGCAGCCTGACGTTAGCGGTTGTTGTTAGATGTTAGCAGATTTTTGAGCAGTAGAAAAACAGGCTGCAGATGAAAGAGTTCAATGTTTGACTCAAAGTATTTTTAAAGGTGCTCCTCATGTCTCATTATACTTCATTTATTCCTGGATTATTAGTCAAGAATTTTATTGTTGCAGCTACAAATTTATATTTGATAAATTTATCCTGAGCTGGATCTGAACAGTTATCAGTAACTGCAGATGGATGTGATGCAGTGAAGGAGACAAAAGGTGATAGTAGATGTAGAGGTGATGTCACTGCTGGGTGTGGCCACAGGTGCATCAGGGCACACTCCTGACCACACCTGTCAGTGATGATTAACCCTCTGAGGTCCATACAACCTCAGCTCGTTATACACGACATTCAGTCAAGACTTGACTGTGACAGGACAGGAGCTCATTAACAAATCAGAACAGACCTTGTTTCGATCTTTACCTGCTCATGAGCCTTTCAAACCTTCAGCTGCACCAAACGTCTGACTCTGATTGGCTGTGACCAACCCACTTGAGCCAGTGGGAGTGTCCAGTTCAGTGACGTGACTCCAGACGCCACCAGCAAAGATGGCGGATGAGAATCGATAAACTCACAGAAAGCAGCACTGCACCGGGGAGACGGTGAGACTCCAGATCTGTTCAGACGGAGCTCGATCGTCTCAAACCTCGGAGCAGTGGCGACGCTCCGAGTGTTTCTACTCCTGTGGGCTTCAGAGGGTTAAACGGGGTCGAAACACCAACTACACGTACTTAGGCTCAAACCACCGGTTGGACTGATCGTTAGTTGATACTCATAATTTTTGTGTGTATGTCAGGAGTGAGGATGAGGAGGATGGAGACTCCGTGACGGGGACGAAGGTGCGGGTGAAATACGGCAAAGGAAAGACTCAGAAGATCTACGAGGCTCACATCAAGAAGACGGACATAGACAACGGAGAACAGTTCTACCTGGTCCACTACTACGGCTGGAACGTCAGGTCAGTGTCACAGCTCCGTCTTTCACAGAGCGGAAGCTTCTCTCTGGTTCCTCGTCTGAGAGAGGTCACGACTTCACCCCTCGTCCTGGTACAGTTTGAGGTGGAGTCTGTCCTGACAGGTGTGTCTGCTCCACAGGTACGATGAGTGGGTGAAGGCCGACAGGATCATCTGGCCCGTGGAGAAAGGAACAAAGAAGAGACAGAGGAAAAAGGTGAAGGTGAGACGTCACATCAAACTGGTCACGGTCACGTGACCCCGCAGACGGCCAGACGTGATGATACCCAGAAAGGTTTCGCATGCTGGACTGAAATACTGTGATGTCACTTCCTCTTGGCTGTCTGATCAGAGCCTGTCAATCAGCTTCACTGTCCAATGAGAAGCAGGGAGACAAGGGGGGGGGCAGGGTGCACATGATTCTAGCACAGCAGCAACATTTATCATTTATATTGATGATAAAAATAATAATGATGATGATGCAGTTAAGAAGAGACACTGAGAACTCGTCCTCACTGCCGTCTGTGTCCTCAGAACAAAGACGAGGTGGAGAAGGAGAGAGATAAAGATGAAGAGAAGCCGGTGGCGAAGCCGACAGGAGCGAAGCGCGGCCGTCCTCAGATCAGAACCACACCCACCAGCTCAGCCGCCCGCAGCGTCTCCAAAACGCCCAGCAGCGAGGGGCGGTCCAATGGCAAGAGCGGCAGGACGGAGACGCCGTCCAACATGGCCAACGGAGACAGTAAGGATCAGCTGATTGGTGTGGGTGTGGGTGGGTGTTAGGACAGAGGTGTGTGTGTGTGTGTGTGTGTGTGTGTGTGAGGACAGGTGTGTGTCCTGTCTGTCCTCTGATGCGTCTCCTCTCTGCAGACACTCCTCGCAGGAGAACCAGGAGGACGTCGGGCATGTACGACTCCGACAGAGCGTCCATCGGTGAGAGCGACACCGCGGCTGCTTCATCCTGTTCCTGGCATTGGTTTAATCGTCGGTGACTAACCAATCCGCTCCTCTTTGCTTGCAGATGATTCTGGGAACTCATCGGACGACAGCGAATCAGAAGACCCGCCTGATAAAAAGCCGTCACCATGGCGAGGGAGGACTGAAGCCCCACCCTGCCAGGAGGAGGAGCAGCAGGAGGAGGTGAAGGAGGAGGAGACAAGTGAAGTTGCTAACATCCTGACACCTGCCGACGACTGTGTTGCCACAGCAACAGCAGGTCAACCTCCTGCTGCTGCAGAACTGCCGTGTCCCAGCATGCCTCAGGAGAAAGCTGACAAAGTGCTGAGCCAGTCAGAGAAGAATGAGGCGGAGCAGGGGGCGGAGCCTGCAGAAGAAGCCACTGTGGAACCGGTTCACCTGGACAAGGAGAACAAACCGTCCTTGGTGCAAAAGACAACATCTCCTGGACAGGAATTGCCCTCCAAGATGTCTCCGAGAAGGGAGTCACCTCCCCCCAACAAGGTCAACAAAACGTCTCCTCCCCCTGCTGCCGCAGACAAACACAAAGCGTCTCCTGAGAAGCAGCAGGTGTCCTCCCCTCTACCTGCTGGAGAAGAGGAGGACAGGTGCACTCCTCTGTCCTCCCCCAGGGCCAAAGGTCGCAGGGCCAATGTCAGGGAGATGGGCTCTGAAACTCCTCCCAGAATCCCCCTCAGTAATCCCAGCCCCACCACCAGCCCCTCCCACCCTGCGGTGCTGTCGCCTCCTCCTCTCGGCGTCCTGAAGAGACAGGACGAGCCCATGGTGGTCCTCTGCTGCCTCCCCACTGAGCACCTCCCCCCGGAGTGTCCTACAGTGGACTCAGATACCGACTCCGCCACAGAGGAGGAGGAAGAGGTGGAGGCGGGGGCGGGGTTACCTGAGGACAGGAGCAGCACGGCGCTCAAACGTAAAGCAGCAGAGCAGAGAGCAGCAGACAAGAAGCTCCGCCCCGACAAGAGGCCGGAGGAGGCCACCTCCCCCAAAACTCCTGCCCCCACATCCAAGTCAGTGGCCGGAGCTTCACCTAAAACCCTCCCCTCACCGCTCCGCCCAGAGAGGAGGAGCGAGGGGGCGGTGAAGTCAGAGGAGTGGCTCCGTTCAGCAGAGGAGACGCAGAGGGAGGTGCCAGAGGAGCGTCTGGCAGGTGGAGCCATGAAGGAGCCAGAGATGTGTGTCGGGACGCCTCCCCTCGCTCCAGAGGCCCCGGGCCCCTCCCCCACTGAGGAGCTGGAGCCGCAAATCGGCCCTGAGGCGCTGGTCTGCCACGAGGTGGACCTGGATGACCCTGATGAGAAGGAGAAGCCCGTGTCCTCCCCGGAGCACCTCCTCCTGATGATGAGGGAACAGCAACAAGCTCCACCCCCGTTGCCTCACCTCCTTCACGCCTCCCTCCCCTCCTCCCACACCCCTCACCTCCCACAACCTCAGGTCAGGCCCTTCCTTCCGGCTGCCGCACCCAGCTCCACCCCCTGCCCTGAGGAGCTCCACCCATCCAGGAGCGCCGCCGAGGAGGAGAGAGGAGCAGCAAGAGGGGCTCAGGAGGGAGACTCCAGCCCAGGGTTTGATGGCAGCGCCTCCTCCTCCACTACCTCCCTGCTGTCGCTGCAGGAGAACAAGGACAGAGGTAAGTGTCTCTGAAGGAGTCATTTAGATGTTTCTTTCTGAACAGACCAGGCACGGAGCTGCTTGGGGCCCCAGGCTGTCAGGGGGGCCCCCGAGGGCTGACAAACTTTACTCCACATCAGTGTCTCAGAATGAGGCTTCCTCCTCCTTAAACAACCGATGGATGATTAGTAATGACATCACCACAATGGAGAAAAACCAGGGTTAAACCAGATATTTACAAAACTCCAGTGACTGGAGAGACCACTGCAGGTTTGGAGCCAAGCTAACAAGGGAGCTAATGTCACCTAGCATAGCATTAGACTCACCTCTGCCTGGTTGTTGTTGTTGTCGTTGTTGTTGTTGTGAGTGAGTCACCTGCGTGAACTTTGACCCCTCAGGTCAGAAGCGGGTGATGGACTGTAACTCCAGCCCATCGGCCAAGAAACAGAAACGCAATCAGAAACGACCAAACACACCTGGGAAGGTGGAGAAGAACGGTGCAGGTGAGCTGACAAGTGTGTGATGTCAGAGATGATGTCACTAACAGGTCACACAAAGGGTTCAGGATCATTTACACAAGAAACCAGTAGAAGTTTGATTCTGACACATCGTCCTTTACTTTATAACCATTCAACCTTACTCTACAAGGTTGGATGGTGGGTCCAGGTGGGCGGGGCTTGCTGAGAGCAGTGCTTTGTTGTGACATCACAAAGTTGCAGAAGTCCTGACGGCTGGTTTTAAGGCTCAGTGTCTGAATACAGGCTATGTGCATTTCTCTGTGGACTGAGGCTTTGATACTTTCACAGTATTAATATAGAACCTAGACCTGCTTTATAATCACAAACACATGGACATCTGCCTTTAGACTGGATGGACCTTTAAGTTTTTGAAATAGTTTGATGTTTTTTTTTAATTCTAAAGCACTAGAATCTTTCAGCTGAAATCTGGTTCATGTTTTGTCCACACTTCATGTGTTTTCATAAATGTAACTACTGTCCCACATGTGACCCCCCCCCCCCCCCCCAGGTCACAGCAGTGACAGTGAGGACCAGTCTCGTCTGTCGTCTCTGTCCAAGTCTCAGAAGTCTCGCTGTCCTGGTCTGTCGTCTCCGTCTTCTCACAGTAAAGACAAACAGAACTTCCCCTCCCCTCAGCGCACATACAAGTGGACCTTCCAGCTCGGTAAACACAACTGCTCATAGGTTTAATGCAACAATTAGTTGGCAACCATGTGATAATAATTTTGTTTTAGTCATAAATGAGGCAAAAATGTCAAAACTTGTCTGGTTCCATTTTCCAGACTGAGAATGTGGTGTTTTGTGATGTCTGAGTTTTCAGACAGTGCCTGCTCTGAGTTTCACTTTCCTTTGTGAGTTTAGAGAAAATGTGCAGGAGAATCTCAGCTCTGTTCTGACTTGGTGCAAAATTAAAATTAGTTAATGCTGCTTATCCACATGTTTAATAAGTCATTTCTGAAATGATTAGATCGTATTCTCAATCAGCTGGAACATGCTGAAATAACCAGTGAATTCATGCACCTGGTGAATGAAGCTGGGATCTTTAGTACATTTGGAACAAGTACAAACCTGAATTCATAAATGTAACTTGGTGAACCTGCAAAAACCAGATTAATCCAGAAGATGAATGAATTCATGAAAAAATAACCTCCTCCTCCTCCTCAGACGAGTTGGACAGCATGTCAAGCACAGAGAGGATCTCCTTCCTGCAGGAGAAGCTGCAGGAGATCAGGAAGTACTACATGACCTTGAAGTCAGAGGTTGCCTCCATCGACAGGCGCAGGAAGAGACTAAAAAAGAAGGAGCGAGAAGGTAGGAGCTGCAGCGAGCATGCTGGGAAATGTCCCCACATTGTCCATCAGATACTTAAAGGAGACACACACACACACGTGTCCTGGGAGTGACGCTGATGTTAGATGTTTTTAACCAGTGGACAAAGAAAGTCAAACATCATCATCATTACCATCTTCAGTGTGACATCACTTCCTGAGGATGTTATTATCACTATCCCTCCACAATAAAGCTCAGGAGAGACAGAGGCTGCAGAACTTCCCTGAGAATCCTCCTGTTTTTAAGTTTCCTTCAGTGTCACAGTGAAACAGAGACGACGTGATCCCCTGCAGACAGGAGCCGATCACATGACCACAGCTGGTCACATGACCACAGCTGGTCACAGCTGGTCACAGCTGATCACAGCTGGTCACATGACCACAGCTGACCACAGCTGCTGTTAAAGGGACAGTTTGACTCCATGGAGGCAGATCTGGGTTCCAACAGAGCAGCAGCCTCCCTGTAGCTGACGTTCCAACACACTGCTCTTCTTGACCTCATCTCTAAATTAAACAGTAGTTTAACTGATTTTACAGTCGGGCTTCCAGGTGTGTTACACAGGTCGCACCTGTAACATGAGGAGGGAATATTTATCAGCACATGTGGTGAAATGTTTCAAATAAAATCTTTGTCTGTGTTTCAGTGTCCAACACGACGGCGTCAACCTCGTCGGGCTCCTCAGACACAGGTATGAGTCCCTCCTCGGCCTCGCCCACTCAGAACACCGTTGCTGTGGAGTGCAGGTGATGACACGCCCACCCAGGCCCCCGCCCACTCAACCTTCAGCTCAGCCCGCCCCTCCCGTCACAGACTCCGCCCACTCAGCTAGCTCTGAGGGCACGATGGGGAAAAAAATTTAAAAACCCCTCAGGTGAGAGTTCATCGACTGTGGCAGTGGCTGATGGGAACGCTGTCACTCCTCCAAATATGGTCGTGTGTGGGAGGGGAGGGAGTTTGCTCCCACCTGAACTTAGCTCCACCCTCTCACCTATGGACTTAATTCCTGTTCAAGGAGACAAACGTGACAGAAAAATCAGCTCGCCGCTTGTTCAGCCGCAACAGAGCACTTCTCTATTTCCTTCCCTCCTTCCTTCCTGCCTGTCCTACTTCCTGCCTTTGGTGCATCCTCAGTACTGCTCAGCATCTCCTAATTTCAAAATAATACGACAGGTTTTTTTATTTTGGGGGGGGTGGGGGTGTCACCTGTGTTGAGTTTCCTGCAGGGTAGAACAGAAAGAGGAACAGATTCCTGAAGCAGCACAGCTCATTATGCAAATTATTTTGTTTCTTTGAATTTTTTAAGAAAACAGAAAATATAATTTAAAAAAAAAGTTCCCCAACTTCCTGCTGTGAGTGTTTTTGGTGTTTTTATATGGAATCAGAGCTTTTATTTTGGTAAAAACAAACAAAAAAATTCCAAAAAGTTTGACATCACAGCGGGAGAGAAAACAAAATGTTTGTAGACATGAACTTTTTTGTTTTTGTGTAAAATAATTAAAATGAAGTTTCTGCCGTGAGTGTGTGTGGGTTTAATGTGGAGGATCATTCCTGCCAGAAAGAAAGAGATGAAATGTAGAAATGATAAAAACAAATAATTCTTAGATCTCGTGTTTCTGATTTAAAGCTGTGATGTAGAATGATGGAATCAGTTTTCATGATTTTGATATAAATATAATTTTGATATTTTGATTTCCTCATCAAATCAAAATTGTGATTTTCGATCTAATAAAAATCAGTTGATTTAAATATTCATAATTTTGATTCAGTAAACTGAAATTATGACAATCTCACAATTTAAATTAAAAATGTACAAATTTGACTCAGTTACTAAAGTTTGACTTAAAAATGATAAATTCAAAGAAAATGCAGAAAATATTTTTTTTAGATTATAATAATTCTGACTTGAATGTCTTGTTTTGATGCAGTGACTCATTGTCATTTACTGGCTCACAGTGAAATGGTAACTTTTTCTCATAATTTCATTTCAAATGTGTAATTTTGACCATTTCATTGTTGTGACTTGTCATGAGTTTGATTTAAGTTGGAATTTTGATGCATTGAGTTTGAATTATTATGTTTAATCTCATAATTCTGACTTAGTTACTGATGTCGTGTAAAGTCATTGTCTTAATTTTAAAAGTCAACCCCCCCCGGTCATCTCTGTCATTTCTCACATTGGATCAATTTATTTTTGGCAGCGTTGATCTTCCATATCTGAGTTCAGTACTGAAGCTGCTCCTGGAGGGTTTCTGCTGCACTACTCCACCCCCCCTCTCTGGTTTTCTCTCTCTCTGTCTCTCTCTCTCTCTGTCTCTGTCTCTGTCTCTGTCTGCGGCTCAGACACTCGGCTGATTTCAGCACCTGAACATTTCTTTGTTTTGTACATAAAAAGCTCTGAGTAAAGAAAAGAATAAAACCACACCATGTATTTGAGAACTACATTTTACACGCCTGTAAAGAATGATTTATAATATTTTTTAAGAGAAGACTGTTTGTACTGTTGTATTATGAACTCCTCGGTTTTTTTTTTTCTTTTTTTTTCTATGTGGTGTTTTGCTAGCGGCGGTTTAGAGAGCGACGACTGTAAATACAGAAACACACACTTCCTCCTGAAAACAGAAGCTAAGCCATGCTGGAACTGTGTGCACAATAAGCAGAGCTCTCTGTTTCTAATAAAGTTTTTAAATATGTTTCCACTCTGCAGCTGCGTCTCATTTCAGTCCTCAACCTGATCCTGACCCCCCCTCCCAAACTGAGACCGCCTCACCTCTCAGACCATCGCTGATGGTGTGTTCAGGTGCTCAGTTTACAAAATTTCCCAAAATAGAAATGAATTTGTAACTTTTATTTTGAAATAGTTTCTTAGAGGAAATGTGTATTTTTGTTTTTGTGTGAAAAACATGTTCAGGTCATAGTACATTTAGTCAAGTACTGTACTTGACAAAGTCGTATTTAATCTCACTACATTAAAAATCAATACATTATGATTGATTAGTTTATATTTTGTGTTATAGAAGAACAGGTTCTGAAGAGTCATTAAAATCAGCTCCAGCTGCAACATTAAAGTGATTAACACTTTATGCAGAATGGACCCTTTCACAATAATGAGTACTCTTCACTTGTGGTACTTGTAGTTTTATTTTGAAAATGAAGTGCTTCTTCCACCACTGATGATACATCCTGATTTATTGATTATATTTTATTAATCTGAATCTGTAAAATGAATTATCTGTCAGATAAAAGTAGTGAAGTAAAAGTACTTCATTACTGTACTTGAGTAATGTTATTTTCTAGGACAAATAATCTCATTAGTACTTGGTGACCTCAGCTTCACACAAGTCCAACTCCTGAGAACGTGTGTGTGTGTTTTAAAGGTCCATATTTTACTCCAGTGTTTTATCTAAAGTGTTGATCTCCATCAGAAGATATAGTCAGCCAATCAGAAGAAAGGCTCAGATCCTCTCCTCTGATTGGCTGACTGTTTTCTGAGTGATCCAATAAAAATATAGCAGATTTCAGGTAAACAGAGAAACCAAATCCTGCAAGGTTGGATGGTGGGTCCAGGTGGGCGGGGCTTGGGGTGGTGACTGCTTTTTGTTGTGACATCACAAAGTTCCAGAAGTCCTGACGGCTGGTTTTAAGGCTCAGTTTCTGAATACAGGCTGTGTGCATTTCTCTGTGGACTGAGGCTTCGATACTTTCACAGTATTAATATAGAACCTTCTTTATGATCAACAATCTTTCTGCAGTATGAAGATTTGCTGCTGTTATGTTTTAGTCTTGTGGGTCATGTTGAGACCGATGACACCTCACCGGGTTGAACTGAGAAAAACAGTCTGAAGACTAATCAATCATGACAATAATCATCAGTCCAATCAGCCTTCATGAAAATACTTGAGTGGCCTCCCACCACTGTTTAAACCTGAAATAACACGTGAAGAAGAAGACAGAGGTTCATGATGTTTAATTTAAAAAAAATATTTCAACATCACATCAACAGAAACAACAAATCCACCGTCAAGTAAAAGACCTCTGTCTGGTCTTGTTTTACACTACATCTCCCATGATGCTTTGACACAGAAGCAGGAGCATGTTTGAGTCTGATGACGGACCCAACGTCACCAGCTGCAGTTCTCAGTCTTTATTCATCCAGCAGAACCAGGATCGGTCCGGACCCCCTCAGCCTGCTGGGGTCGTTGCGAGCCCGGCTGGGTCCTGTTCAGCGGGGTTGTCCCAGAAGTCCGGCCTTAGCAGCCAGGGCCTCGTTCTGCTGGATGTGGTACTCCTGAAACCTCATGGAGATCCGCTGAGTCATCTTCAGATACTTCTGCAGGCAGGACTCAGAGCAGCTGGACTGAAACCACAAACAAACAGCTGTGTCACAAACATCTGGTTCTATGATGGAACCAGAGTCAGACCTGAACACACCTGCAGCGTCCACCTGTCCCCAGACACACCCAGTGCAGCATGAACGTGAGGGAAGACCTGATCACATGATCACAAGGGCCCAATCCCAATGCAGGGGATTGGTCAGACAGTCAAGAGAGGATGTGACATCACATGACATCATCAGCTCAATGAGTGAAACCTTTTCTCAGCATCATCACTCCTCCCAGACAGCCAATCACAGCGTGAGCACTTTACTTATTGATCTGGATCAGTGTGAACATGCTGGGGGTTAGAGTCTGTTCACTCTCTTTGATCAGTTATTGATCAGTTTACACTTTTTATTTCACCTTTAAATGTGAAGTCACTTGTGGTTGTTGTTTCATTGTCGTCCACTAAGACCACATGATGACATCATCTGTATGCTAATTAGCATATTACATCATCTCACAACAGTCAGTTTTCAGTCAGTCCTTAATGTCGCACATTAACCACACGGTCCAGACAGACACAGACTGAACCCGGTTTTAAGACCCAGACTTTAAACTCACATTGGATTTACTTTGAGCCTAAACAAGAACGAGAGTTTAATGTAAACAGACCTGCAGCAATAAACTGAAACTAACATTAAACAGTGATGATGATGATGAAGAGGAAGGTGAACAGGGTTTGAGTTTACAGCAGCAGAATCTTTACCTCCTCTGGCTTCACGTCTCTGCTGGTGAAATCTTTGACACAATCCATGAAGCAGTTCTCTGTCACCTTGTTGTAGGTCCCCAGAAACTCCTTAAACTGAAACACAGGACACACACGTCACACACCTCACTGCAGACTCTCACACACACACACACACACACACACACACACACACACACACACTGACTGGTTCAGAGTTCAGCAGGAAGTTCATCTCTGTCTCACCTGTCAGTGACCACATGTTGTGTTGTTGTGTTGTTGTGTTGTTGTGTTGCCAGCTTGTGGTCACTGACCCGGGTCTGGATGTGACCGACCAGCCCCGGGTCAGTGAGGGTGGTTGGTTTGACACAACCCTGAGTGTCTTCATGAATGAAGCCGGTGGTTCAGAAACAACACTCACCTGTTTGATCTGGTCGGACTCGGACACCTGGACCGCCATGATTCAGCCTCGGGTCTCTGTGGAGAACAAGCAGTTCACGTCAGCTCCTGCTCCCAAACCAGACTCCGTTCAAAACTCCGACATTTTAATGATCGCTATCTTATTCATAGCTGCTCTTTTGTCTCTGAGCTAAAACTCTATCCAGGCAGTTGAGCCCGATTTCGTTTAAATTGTGTTTTTATTAATAATAGTGATTAATAATTATAATTATCTGTGTCTCAGCGGAGACAGTAGTGTTTTCTCTTCCGGTGATTCTGGTCCAGCTGCTGTAAACGACACAGATCTGCTGCTGCAGACAAACCTGTGAACGAACTGATTCAAGTCCCTCAGTTACGATGATTATCTGTTCTGTTCCCGGTAAGCTAGCCGCTAACAGCTAGCCGCTAACAGCTAGCCGCTAACAGCTAGCCGCTAACAGCTAGCCGCTAACAGCTAGCCGCTAACAGCTAGCCGGGTTGCGTCTTGCTCCCGTGATTTTACCGGGTTTTGTTGTAAATGTCGTCGCTCAGACTCCTGGACCGCGGGCCGCAGACAAACACCGTGGGTTCAAACCCGAATTATCAGCAGAAGATGATGTTTTAATCTGACCTGAGGTCGGTGTTTGATGTGGAAATCCTCCTTCCGGGAGACTGAAGGACGTGTGGAGGGAAACTGAACCGCAGATTCAAACTATTTAAAAACGTTTATTCACTTTGACAATAAAAACTGAAAATCAACACGAACCGAGTTTAAATCTGTTAAATCTCAAATTCTAAAATGATTATTATTGTGATTGGTCCAAATATCTATAAAAGTCTTAAACTTGTGACGAAAGTGTGACCTCTGAGTCGAGAGTGAGCTACTGAGGAGACTGTCCGGAGTGCTAAAAGGGCAGAGCAAGGTTCCTACATTTTAAATGTTCCTATGTAAATGACCATTATGCCTTGTTCACGATTAGAATAAATTATCTTATTTTTGCAATTATCGTCATAAATATAATCTCAAAACCTTAAAAAAATTATTTTAAATTCCAGCTGTACACAAGTCCACAAGTGTAATGTGAATAGTAATACAGCACGTGACTGATTGATTTGTAATTGAACAATAAAAACAAATTAATAAATGATTTCACTAATTAATTCCTTAATCCATAAATAAATCGTATAAATCAAAAAGTATTTAATCAACTTACGTTTTAATGAGAAATAAAATAATAGGAATTATTCAAATAATTATAAACGTAACTGTTGAGCGACAGGTGACAGGTTGCTTTTAATTGAGCATTTTTGTTCTTTTGTTTTTGGGGGTTTTGAGGAACAGTTTGCTGTCTGACCGGGATCATTTAGGGACCGGGATCTCCGTTTAAAAAAACAGTCAGAACACCTACCATGATTCTTGGTGTCCTGATTTACAGGCGGAGTGAGACATCTGTCATTGTGCTTGTTTAAATCTTTGGCGGAACCGGAAGTGTTGCTTTGTTGTCAGCAACTGTTGCTGTCTCCACTTCGTCGCGTCTCCACGTTAGTTAGTCTTTCGTCCCCTGACGTCTCGCGTTGTTTTTACTGTGGTTTGTTTTATTTTTATTTCCTAAACTTGACGTTTCCGGTCTGACTGGCGCGACTCCCCGAGTTTTAACGGTGACGCTTCAGTTTGATGCCGGAGCGGGAAGTTTGAAAGAGGCTAGCTGCTGTTAGCATGTATGCTAACAGTCCGCCGACAGTCAACACAGATATTTAAGTTCAGTTAAAACCGTGCGGATGTTCCGTCAGCCCGCCTCCAGGTCTCTCACATCCCGGGATTTATTCGGTGATCTCAGTCCGGATCAGTCCTCCTGCAGCTCGGACACCGGGGACGTTTTGATCCGCGCCACCACGGTTCACCTCCCGGACCGGAGACACGAAGCTGGACCAGGACCCGGATCGGTCCAGATAACCGTCCAGAAGCTGCGGGACCCTGTCCCCGTCCATCCTACTCTGGCCGAGCAGCAGCGGCGGCGGCCGAAGCTCCGACAGAAGCCGAACACCGGTGCTACTCCGCGGTCAGCGACAGACTGTGGGCCCGGTAAGAGCTCCGGCAGGAGTCACGGAAACACCGGTGACCTGAGTTATCCGGTGACCGGACAGGAAGCGGTTTAAACAGAAAAGATGCAAACAGCACAATCTAATATAAGATATTATTGTATTGTATTATATTGTAGTTTGTGGGGCTCAGATCTGACGTGTAGATTTCTCTGATGTTCCGCAGACAGACGGACGCTGAAGGAACCTGGACAAACCAAAGAGAACAGAGAACCCACAGGAACAGTGAGTCTTTACCTTCATTCATTCTTTATTCAGTCAAAATAATCTGCAACTATTTTGATCGTTTGTCAAATAAAAAAACAAATATTCAGATTCCCTCAGATTTGAATTTTCTTTTATTCTAAACTGAGGATTTTTCAGCTTCACCTTCAGCTCTGTCTGTGGTTGTCCCAACATTTTTGACGTGTCATTGTCTAAACGATTAATTGATTAGTTGAAATAATTCCTGTCAGATGTGTGGCTGGTGACCGTACATGTGGACCTGGACTGACAGTCAAGATGAATGTTTCACTGACACCAGGTCTGAAGAGACAAACCATCTCATTTAGTTCTTTTCTAAAGAATACGTGTGGTTCTCATGGTTCACAAGACACAGTACAGAGAACAATAAGGCAAATACACACACACACACATATATATATATGTGTGTGTGTGTGTGTGTATAATATAAATGAGAACCTCAGCCAGAATGCTTCCCTGCAGGGCCACAGGTGACCCCACAGGTGACCCCACAGGTGACTCCACAGGTGACGCCTCCTGATGAGTCTGTGTCTTTTCCTCCTGCAGCCTCCAGCAGCAGAGTGGAGCCCGGACAGGAAGCTCTCTGGTGTCCCAGCAGAGAGCTTCCTGAGCGACCGGCAGCCTGGTGAGAGAACCACCTGTCAGCCAATCAATCAGTAATCAATCAATAATCAGCATCACTGCACAGCTGAGAGCTGAGAAACATACAGACATACATTTTTTATTTTATTTTAATTTCTATTCTTGTTTTTCGCTGTAAGAACATGATTGAGATGATTTGTTATTAGAATTTGTTATAGATTATTGATTGGTGTATTTGTTATCGATAATTGATTAATTGATGATTTATTGCTGTGACTGACATGAACTCCTGTCATGAAATATTTATATGAAGAGATAATCAAACTGTACCTCGAGACTGACTCCGCCTCTGCTTACGTCCTCAGGTCACGACCTCTTGACGTCACGTTTCACAGCTGGAGGTCGCGGGGTCGTACTCGCGGCTCTGAAACAACGGTGAGAACAAAGAAACTCTTCATGTCTGACATTAACAAAAGTTTTTATTGAAGCAAATGAAAGGAAATAAATGAAATATTGAAGGAAACAGTTGAGACAGAACTTTTATTTTGTTAACAGACTGAAGACTGAATGTGAAGCATGGCAGCATTTTATTGTGAAAACCATCAGTGTGAGTGGATGTGGTCTGAATTTACAGAAGCTCATTTCCTGTTGTGTAAATTGTGTCAGAAAGTCTTTGTGTATTATTTCGGTTGTTGAGGGTTTTATCTGCAGCAGCTGAGTGTCGTCAAGGCGACCACAGTCACAGTGTTTCACCTGTCAGGCTGTTTCAGTTTCAGATTCATGAAGGAAACTGAGATTTAACTTCTCCAGCAGCACGTGAACGTATCACAGCCTTCACACTCACCTGTCACCTGTCGCTCAGCTCTCACAGCGCCCCCCACGGGAGGGACGTCAAAGTGAAGCTGTTGGACCCGGGGCCACGCCAGACCAGCTCCCAGGATGCTGCAGATGTAGCAGAGGTCCAGGTGGAGGCGGGGCTGTCCTCCGGTTGCCTGGGAGACGCCACCAGTGCAGCAGCGGCTGCTGCAGCTGCGGCTGTGGCTGCTGCTGCTCCTTTCATCAAGGTAGATCTGACCTCAGATCAGGTCACTGAGCTGCTGATTCAGGACGTCCTGAACTGTGCTGACAGGTGTGTGTGTGTGTGTGCGTGCGTGCGTGCGTGCGCGCGCGTGTGTGTGTGTGTGTGTGCGCAGGCTCAGTCAGATATGGAGGCTCGAATGTCTCAGCTGGTGGACGGCGTTCAGCAGCTGCTGCAGGCCGACAGGTACTGACAGACACAGTGTTTCCTCTACCTTTGCCTTGGGGGGGCGTGGCAACTGAAACCACATGGTCTGACCCCCCCCCCCCCCCCACTATCACTGTTTATGATCAATAAATTGTTTAAGGAAATCATTGATGAACTGATAATGAAAATAAGCATTTGTTGCAGCTCTAGATGAAGGTACATGAACATCACTGTGTGACATCACTGTGACATCACTGTCTGCACTGTATTAAGGCAGGGTGGAGACAGGGGGCGGAGCCTGAGCCAGCAGACGTTGCAGCACCTGGAGACACTGCACACTCAACAGTTGCAGCTGCAGGTAAACACACTCACCTGTTCAGGTGCTTCTGTCTCATCACTCTGCTGTCTGACTGCTCATTGGCTCTCTTCTCCTCCAATCAGAGCCAACTGCTGGAGTCAGCCCTCAGGATAGTGACAGGCCACGCCCCCGTGACCTCTACAACCTCTGACCTCACAGCCTCAGGTCAGCCAGCCCATCTGCAGGTCACACACCTGGACTCTGCAGGTAAACACACACACACACACCAGGCCCAGAGTCAGAGATTTTCTGCTGTAGCTTCTTCCTCTGTTGAAGCAGCTGCAGTGGAAACAACTGTTGTCAGGTGAAGTCTGAAGAAAATGGAAGTGGTCAAAGTAGTGGAGGTGTGGAGTCAGTGAGTGAGTCTGACAGACTTCCTGAGGATATGTCCCTTCAGAATAAAGCTCCAGACTGCAGAACTTCATAGAAAATCACAGCTGATCACAGCTGAGCAGAAATGTTATGAATCGCTGCGACCAGCAGGTGGCAGCAGTGCCCTCTGACACCTGGAGCCTGTTACCATGGAAACACTCCTCCTCAGACCACTGATGCAGCAGAACAGATCCGTGTCTGAGTTTCTTCCATTTTAGGCCTGCTGGGATGGAGACAGGGTCGTCATGGTAACCGGGCTGTTTGTAGCAGCAAGTTATTTATAGCGTCAGTCCTGAATTCACTGCTGACTGTGTGTGTGTGTCACAGACACAATCACATCACAATATTTATTCATAAACTATTTCGCTCTGACGTCAGAGTCTCAGTGGTTTAGTCCATGACTTTAATTTGATGTTCCACCTGCTTCACTGATGTTTCCGTGAGGGGCAGTTCATACACACCCCCACCCCCCTGTGAGGTCTTAACTGTGACACCACCCGTCTGAGGATGAGACTGTTGAACTGAAAACACTGAGGAACACGATGATGGGATGTTTCAGCAGATCTGAGCCTCCAGCAGGCTCTGGGCTGGGAGGAGCCTCCCAAGGGTCCTCATATGGTCCCTCAGGAGGTTTCATGGATACTTGAGGTCAGTGAGGGCATTGCAGAGGTCCTTGTGGAGGTTGCAGGGGGCTTTGAGGAGGTTCCAGAGGTCACTGTGGGCGTCTTTGAGTGAACTGAGTGCTGCTGTAGTGGGAAGTGGGTTGCTAGAGATTAAACAGAGATTAAAATGTCTGAAGTGAAGTCCTCTTCAGGACACTGTATGTTGACCTTTGACCTTTGATATAGTCTCTACTGAAGATTCTGCTGCTCTTCATCTGATTGTCTGCTTCTGTCTCCATCAGTCCTCAGCAACCAGCAGCACAGCTCCTCGGGAACCAGGGCTGCCGCCGTCGCCGCTGCTACCACTGCTGTGGAGACTGGCCCAGTTGTCATGGTAACACCCACCCGTGACCGATGGCCAGAGCAAACCAGGTGAGGGGAGGGGGAGGGTGTTTCTGTGTGAGCGTGACAGTTTTGTTAAACAGAATCTGCAGCTGAAAATAAATCCTGCAAACACACAACACCTCAACTTCCCATCATCCCACAGTCACGCACACACACACAGGTCACATGACACACAGGTCAGCACCATGACCACAGGAAGGCGTCAGGTAGAGTCTCAGGTCATGATCACCACAGACGAGAGGAGCTGGACTGTTGGGTCTGTAGTGGGCCTCTCGTCTGTGTGCTGAGGAACTGATCCAGGTCTCCAGGATTTCCCAGGACAGGAACCTCTCAGGACTTTTACTCTGAAATTCTTGAAGTGTCCTGAATAAACGGTGTTTTCTCTGTTAGAGTCAAACACAGCGTGGACCTCCTCCCCTCGACCCTGCACTCTCGCTGCCATCCAGGGGGGTCCAGTGGTCTGAGAGGTACCAGTGATGCACCACTGAGGCTGCTGTTGTGTGCCCCCCCCCCCCCCCCCCCCCCACCTTGAACATCAGGTCATTTAACTTCCTGTCTCTATGACCTCAGACTGTCATTATATAAATGTCATCAGTTTTGTGGACAGCTCCAAACACTACATTACCCATGATCCTCAGCAGGACGTGTCAAAACACAGCTGCTTAATGCAGACGGAGGAGCTGAGTGAATCTAATCTTCATCGCTGACTCTTCCTCAGCTCTCATGTCCTCAGTCGTCTGACGTTGTGATGATTTTCCTCGCTTGGTTTGTGAGTCAACAGTGACAGACAAACTGTCACAGCCGCTGATCGATGTTCCATCCATTGGCTGATTGATTGATTGATTGACTGGTTGTGTCTCACAGTTTTAACATGAAAGGCTGGAGTCATGTGATGTTTGAGGCAGATTTCAGAGCAGCCTCGAACACCCAGAGCTGATGAAGCCTCAAAATATGGATTTAAAGCAGAACCAGATCAATGAGTCAGGGATCAATCAGCTGATCACATTCATCAGAGGCTGCGTGTGTGTGGCTTGCTTGATTTGCATAATCATTCAGAGAGAGAGAGAGTCGGGGGGTGAACGAGGCTGCAGCTCATCGTATATTCAGCAGCTTCATCCTCCTCCTCCCCGCCAGGCGCGTTTCTATGGCAACGCAGATGGTATCCATCAGAGGCATGCTGAAACTAATCTGTGTGTGTGTGCGTGTGTGTGTGTGTGTGTGTGCAGCTGGCGGGGAGCCAAGCAGCCGACATTAAACCCTGACTGCAGGTCTGCTGACGCTGTTTCATGTTTTTATGTTTCTATAAATGACACGCAGCAGAACACCGGTATCAGGCGTCGTCAGGCGTTCAGAAGTCTTAAACATGTTCGTTGCTGTTCGTCAATAAAAGGCCTTTGTCTGAAATATAATGTGAACGCAGCAGAAACCTGGAGACAAACAGGAAATCGTCACGATGGAAGAGCGGGAACTCTGCTGATTATCTGCTGATTCCTGTTGATCAACTATCGATTGATTGTTGCTCTGGTGTTCACACAGACACGTTTCACACAAAGAGGAGGGAACAACAGGCCCGAGGCGGGCGATCGAGGCTCACTCCACACTGAGAGAGAGAGAGAGAGGGGAGGGTGGGGGAGGGACTGACAGAGGTGAAACCTGCCTAGCAACACAGACGTGTTCTTCTTCATGTGTTCATCAGCTGCACACACACACACACACAGAGTTGAAGGTCCCTGGGTGAACTGTTGGTCGGATGAATGAATGTTTCGCCGTCTCCTGACGTTTCAATCAGTGAATCCATGGATCAATATTTAGATTCAACACTAACGAATGTCACTGTTTTGTTGTTTGTATTGTTTTTAAATCAGCTGTTTTAATGCTTGTGTTTGGTTGCCATGGAGATCCGTTCACCTGGAGCTCGACCTTTTCTTTTGTTTGTCCTGTGACCGAGCTTCATATGGAAACATCAGTGACATGAACGAATGAATGAATGAATGAATGAATGAACGAATGAATGAATGAACGAATGAATGAATGAATGAATGAATGAATGAATGAATGAACGAATGAATGAATGAACGAATGAACGAATGAATGAACGAATGAATGTGTTCTGCAGGGAGAGAGTTATTATCTCGTACATGATCGTGACTGTGTCAGTGACAAACTGCAGCGGGGCCACGACTAATGAACATCATCAGTTAATCTGCTGATCAGTTTGTCAGTTAATCAATGAATTGTTTGCTGTATAAAAAGTGATCATTTACTATGATTCTCTCTCTGAGAACCTGCATCAGGACTCGTGTCGGAGTCAGGTGACCTGCATGTGGCGGGCTCTGATAGGTCCTCTCTGATGATGGAGCAGGTCTGAGATCAGCTGCCAGCACAGATGTGATGAGATTGAAGGGACTCTGGCAGGATGCAGCCCTGACACTGGGCTCTGATGGTGTCCGGTCCGGTTTGTGTTAGTGTGGTTGGAGCTGTGCTATAATAACACACCGTCTCTGGGGGTTCTGACTCCTCGGCTGCTCAAACTGTGACGTTCAACATGGTTTTAAATTTAACAGCTTCATGTTTGTCGACTGCTTTAGGTTCGTGGTCAGTTTTCTTCTGGTGCGTGTTTGATGTCGCAGCATCATATGTGTGTTTGTGTTGCGTTCATTGTTCAGCTGTGTGTTACCTGCAGCTGTGTAACAGTATGGGGGGGGCTGTTCCCTCTGCTCCTCATTCAGACTGGGGGGGGCAGATGGAGGAGGATGGAGGGTAGGAGGGCAACAAGTGGCATCATGTCATTTCAGTCTCAGAGGAGCAGCAGGGGGAGGGGCGGTGACGTCACTTACTCTACCAGGTTGCATTCCTGGGGGGGGGGGGGGGGGGGGGGGGGGGGTCCAAATTCCTCAGCTTCTCTCGGAGTGAGGCATGCAGGGGGAAAAACGCAGACCTCCCCTCTCCTCCTGCTCCTCCTGCTCCTCCTGCTCCTCCTCCTGCTCCTGCTCCTCCTCCTGCTCCTGCTCCTGCTCCTCCTCCTCCTCCTCCTCCTCCTCCTCCTCCTGCTCCTGCTCCATCTCTGCAGCACCACACGGAGCAGCAGGAGGAACAATAACCTGAGGAGAGCGGAGGAGCCACTGCAGCCCGCCTGTCCGTCCTCCTCTCCGGCTTCACTTCTCTGTCTCTGCGGGGAGAACCGGGCTGGTGTGAGCGGCTCCGCGGAGGAGGCAGGGAGGGAGACGGGCAGGGAAACATGTCCTCCCCGCAGGTCTCCTCGTCCCGCAGACAGTCGTGTTATCTGTGCGACCTGCCCCGCATGCCCTGGGCCATGATCTGGGACTTCACCGAGCCCGTCTGCCGGGGCTGCGTCAACTACGAGGGCGCGGACCGGATCGAGTTCGTCATCGAGACGGCCCGACACCTGAAGCGGGCTCACGGCTTCCAGGAGGGCCGATCCCCGGCCGGAGGTCCGCCTCCTCCGCCGCAGCAGCAGCCCGCCGTGGCGAAGAGCCAGGCGGTGTTACTGACCGGGAAGGAGCCGGTGGGGCAGCTGCACCACCACCACCTGGCGGACGGACCGGGGAAGTCTCAGCAGCCCGGTTTGGACCGGTACGGGCTCGGTGCGGACAGCCGGGCCCGGTTCGACTACAGCGGACACGGCGGCAGGCTGCCGAACGGACTCGGGGCACCGAATGGGTTCAAAACCGGACGACGGACCGCCCGAGCTGAACCGGCAGAGCCCGAACTCGAGGAGCAGGACCCACGGGGGGCTGGTGTCGGCACCGGGACAGATGAATGTGCCGCCGAACCTGATGCCTCAGACCCTGCTGAACGGACCGGCCCCGCAGGGCATGGCGAGCAGAGCCGCCCCGCAGGGCTCCATGGTCGGCGTGTCTCTGCCCGGGCAGGTGGGGCTGCCCGAGCCGGGGGGGAAGCGGCCCGCCTCGGTGTCCAGCACGGACCAGGACCGGGAGCTGAAGGAGAAGCAGCGGAACGCGGAGGCTCTGGCCGAGCTCAGCGAGTGTCTCCGGAACCGGCAGGAGGAGTGGGCCGGGAAGCCCAAGGCGGTGCGGGACACGCTGCTCGCCCTGTCCGGCTGCACCCCGTTCGACGTCCGCTTCAAGAAGGACCACGGGCTGGTCGGGAGGGTGTTCGCCTTCGACGCCGTGTCCAAGCCCCGGTACCGACCAGGAGCTGCGGATCTTCATCGAGTACCCGAGCGGCTCCGGGAACGTGTTCTCCAGCGCCTCGGGGGTGGCGCGGCAGATGTACCAGGACTGCATGAAGGACTTCGGCCGAGGCCTGTCCTCCGGGTTCAAGTACCTGGAGTACGAGCGGAAGCACGGCTCCGGGGACTGGCGCCTGCTCGGGGACCTGCTCCCGGAGGCGCTGCGGTTCTTCAAGGACGGGTTGGGGGGGACATGCTGCCGCAGCCCTACACCGACGGCAGCTTCCCGCTCCTCCCCACCTCCCTGCCGCTTCCCGGCCGAGCGCTGGCCTCCAGCAGCGGGAGCAGCGGCTCCAGGGCCGGGCCGAGGAAGAGGAAAGCGTCCCCGGAGCCGGACGCTGCGGAGGAGCAGCAGAGGCAGCAGTGGATCAGCAGCCAGACCGAGGCCCTCAAGCTCTCCATGGCCGCGGGCTCCTTCGCCGGGCCCCCTGCTCCGCTCGGCCCGGGACACCCCGGGCTCCCCCCCGGGCTCCCCCCCGGGCTCCCCCCCGGGCTCCCCCCCGGGCTCCCCCCCGGCCGCGCCACCCCCCCGGAGCCGCGGCTCCGCAGCAGAACGGACAGTCCCCCATGGCCGCGCTCATGTCGGTCGCGGACGCCCTCGGGAACGCGCACTCCCCCAACAAGGACAGAGACTCGGTTCACTCCACCACCTCCTCCTCCAGGCACAACAGCAGCAGCCCGGTGTCCCCCGCCTCCGTGTCCGGGCAGAGGCGCCTCTCGTCCCGCAGCGGGGACCTCGGACTGTCCGCGCCCTCTCAGTCCGCGGGCATGGACCAGGTGCACGCACAAAACGTGCCCGACTCCCCGGTGGCGAACAGCGGGCCGCTGTGCTGCACGATCTGCCACGAACGGTTAGAGGACACGCACTTCGTGCAGTGTCCCTCCGTCCCCAACCACAAGTTCTGCTTCCCCTGCTCCAGAGAGAGCATCAAGGCCCAGGGAGCCTCCGGGGAGGTGTACTGCCCCAGCGGGGAGAAGTGCCCCCTGGTCGGCTCCAACGTGCCCTGGGCCTTCATGCAGGGGGAGATAGCCACCATCCTGGCCGGAGATGTGAAGGTAAAGAAGGAGAGAGACCCCTGAGGAGGACGAAGAGGAGACTCTTTAAACACACCTGTGTGACCACATGGTTGGTCTGCAGCCTCAAAACCTTCTTCTCTGTCAGTGGAGCGTCTGGATGGAGATCAGTGGTAGAAACAGGCTGCAGATCATGATCCATAGAGAACAGGACCCTTTAAAACATTTAATGTGGAGAAGAATGTGGATGAGGTCAGTAAATTAAATATGATAATAACTTCTCAGTAGATCAATATGATATCAATACTGTGATATCAGACTATCTCTGGGCTTTAAGTCTAATGATTTGATGCAGTTTTTATTCTTTATTATTCCAGTTGTATGAATGTATGAGCTGACTGTTAGAGATATCCCCCAATTATCAACACATTGTTCAGTGTCATTCGTTCTTTTGATTAATCAATTAAACCTTTAGTCTGTAAAATATCATAAAATAGGGAAAAACATTTCAGTTTCCTGACGTCCTCAAATGAGCAACAGTCCAACAAAGAGACAGAGACTGACGCAGATAATCAAAGTTAATCGTTCTTTAATAATTCTCTGTTGAACGACTAATCAATCACTCAGTTGATTGGGAGTTGTCTGTGTGGGTCGTTAGTGACGTGACAGAGGCGACCGGACGCCGTCTCCTGGTCCTGCAGGCTGTAAACTCAGACCTTTCACCCAGCAGGAAGGTTTGTGTCTCTCACAGTGGATTATAATCCACGCTGGTGGGGTGACCTCCCCCGTCAGACCCATGAGAAAAGCTCAGTGTCCAACATCAAGACGTTAGAAAATCAGTTTGATAAAATGTTTTCAAAAGCAAATAAAAGACTGTAAAGAGAATCAACATTTGTTGATGGACATAGTTCAAGATTAAATATCAGTGGAATCAAAGCTGGTTTATAACAACATGAGGTTACAACAAACTCCTGATTGTGTTTTTTAATGAATCCAAAGTGTCTAAAATAACAGTAGAGTCCAATGATCAGAGTCCAGAGTTGTAGGCAGGAGAGACCCCGACCCAAAGTCAGTGTTGATGTTTCATTCAATAACTGATCAGAAACTAATCACAGCTGATTAAATTGTAATGACTGACAGTACTTTACTTTGAGATCAGAAGGAAACTACAGACACGTCACATAGTGTGTTACAGCTGCCAAAATAAAATTCCTTTAAATGTTGCAGAACAACAGGACTCATCAGTGAAATGTGTGTTTTTAACTGTAGGACGTGAAAGCAGCAGCCGAGGACGTGGTTCAGGTTTCTCCTCCATCCGCTCACTGCTCACACAGACCGAGTTATTAGACTGAGCGATTTCAAACTGACCAGCTCTCGAGTGAAAGGATGAATTCTGTGAACGTTCACTGAGGTGGAGAAGGTCGTGAAGCAGCATTCAGACATGTTCATCCATCATGGAGCCACTGTGATCAGGACGTTCTGGTCCATTATGTTTTCATTAGAAAACTTTGAGTCAGCCTCACTCTCTGATCCTGATCCACCTCGATCCGGAGCAGGACGAAGTCCAGATGAACTGAGTCAGTTACAGGTACAGAAAATAGAGCAGAGCAGTTTGAAACCCACAGATTCCCAGGAAATACACAGAAGACATGACCTCAGTGGTTCATTAGACTTTCCACTGAGGACGAGCTTTAAGATTCGTCAGTGTTTGGATTAAACTCAGTGCGGTTCAGTTTTCTCCTCCACGAGACGTCAGAGGAGGCCGCTGCTCTGCAGGACAAGTGATTTTTAGACTGGAGCTGAAATAAACGGAAAATTTATTCATTCATGTAAAAATCTCATTTGAAGCAAAGAACAAATAAGACCTGGTTCAATCTTCTGTTCTGGTTCCACATCTGAATATTTTCAGTTTTTTTTCACTTTCTATGAAAATACATGAAATTTTTTCAACGGCTGGTCGAACAAAACAAGACGTTTGAAGACGTCAACTTTGTCACTGTTTTCTGACACTTAACGCAGGTGGTCCTCAAACTTTCTGTAGCCTGCCCCCCTTCACAGTCTGAAATAAGCTCACAGCCATTAACAAAGACAGGAAGGAACTAATAAAGAAGGATCCAAGTTTCTTTATTCATATTCACAGCTTCACAGACTGAGTGATCAATTCAAAAAATAAATGCTAGATAAACCGATCGTGATCATTAACTGCAGCTTTGGTTACTTCAGATTGTTTGAACATTCCAAACCCTCAAGACTTAATAATGAAGTTTTACTGGAGAAAATGATTCATTTACATAGACAATTATCATCAGTTGATAAATTGACTCTCTTTTGTCCAGTGTTCACCCCCACTGATAGATATCTTATTCCTGATCAAAAAGCTTATCTCAGTTGATCAAGTAACGAGACAAAAGGACTTTGGTAAGAAGATGAAGTAAGAACAGGAACGGTTGTCAGGTTAACTAGAAGTGGCAGATGTTGTTTGGACCAGTCATTTGTTTAAACGAAGCAGGTGAAGAATATCGACTCCTCTGAACAGGAAGTGGGTCAGTTTCTTATCTGTGATGTCATGTGATCAACAGGAAGAGCAGCAGCTTGTTCAGCTTACAGCCCCAAAATTTACCAAAAGTCTGTTACAAGTCTAAAGTTTAGAGATGGTTTGTCAGCGTCGCACATATATAACAGGAGATCGTCTGCATACAGAGATATCGGCTTAGTGCTGCTGTGTCTCCACTGATGGACTCGAACAAAGAGGAACAGGTTTTGAGGCTGAGACTCGTTACAGGACGAGGTTTGTGAAACATATAAATATTCTACATGTGGATGTTTCAGAAAAAGTCTTCTAACAAATAAAAAAGACTTCGAGTGTTGTTGTTGTCGTGGAGGTGACGGAGGTGTGAACAGTGATGGTGTGATGTTGTGTTTAAGCAGACAGACAGGTTCAGAGAGTGAGACAGCTCTTAGTCACTGACTATATCATCACACCGTCAGTTTATAAAATCATGTGACTGTAAAATAACTTTTTAATTTTTATAGGAGTGTATAACTATTTATTTCATTTTTCAGAATCTTTTTCAGTGTATTTAATTGATTTTTGGTTTTGTTTTTTTACTTTAAATATTAAATTTTTTTACTGCAATAAATCTTCTTTCTTCAGCCTTTCTGTGTTTTTCTGTTTTACATGTAAGATTTGATTCAGTGAATAGCACCGTGAGGACACACCCCCTTTGAGTTTTCCTGTTCTTGTAGTGACAGTTGATAAAAATGATAAAACAGATTAAACAAACTCATTTGATCTTGTAACGTGCCTTGGAGCTGAGTCAGTTGTAATAAATTTCATTGGTATGAACCTTTTCAGTGAAATGTGACTTTTTCTTTCTAACCAAAGACACGGGACTGAGCTTTATTTTGGAAACCCCCCCCCCAACTTCATTTACTCAACATTCACCTGTTGCTCTCTCATTTTCAGTCACTAAATATTTCCTGTTGTGGCTGCTTAGTTGTTTTCTCCTATCAGAACTTCCTGCTCAGATATTTTGTATTAAAGCTCCCTACAGTCTAAAGGTAGATCCATGTGTTTCTGATTATGAAGCAGGTCTAGGTTCTCTATTAGTTAGTCAGTTACAGTACTGTCAGTGGTAGTTGAAGCAGTAGTGGGAGTATTATTGGTAGTATCTCTGTTAACAGCAGCACTAGTACTAGTAGAAGTACTACCAATGGTTATAGTAGTTGGTAGCAGTATTAGTTGCATTTTTAGTTGTACTAGTTTAGTACCACTGTTTGCAGTTTGATGACATGCAGCAAAAGGCTTCAAGCTGGACTGGAACCCGGGCCGCTGCGGTTTGGACTAAGGCTTCATGGTGCGGTCCACCAGGTGAGCCACCGGGCAGAAGGTGGTGGTGGTGGTAACAGTCGTGCTTAGTAGTACACGTAACTATCAGTATAAATATAGTCGTAGTTAGTAGTGGTAGTACTCAGTTCAACTTTATTTATAAAGCAGTTTACATACAACACAATACTTTACAGCACTGAGAGAAAAAAAGAACAAAATGACGGAGAAAATGAAAAAATGTTGTTGTTAGCAGTAGCACTAATAGCAGAGCTAATGTAGCATTAGCATCCCATGTAGCGCCCCACCCCCACATCTCGGTCGTGCTTTTCTTGCTGTTGTTGGTAAACATCAGTTAATAATTAATTAATAAAACCAGACGCTTTATCTCAGAGGTCCACAGACGAGTCCTGTCGTCCTCCAGGAGGCGCTGACGTGTCGCTGCTGCTGGCTCAGGAGCGTGTGTCAGGATGGAGCTTCTCTCCAACGGTGGCAGCAGCCGGCCAGTAATTGGCTGGTGGTTACCATGGAAACCACAGCTGCAGGCAGGATGGGTAGATGGAGAATAATGTCACACACACACACACAGACTGCAGTGTGGAGTCTTTGTCTGCAGAGCTTTAGGTTCACTGCAGCGCACACACACACACGCACATTTATATCTGGTTTTTATTGACCAATCAGAATCCAGCAGAGGTGAAGTGTGTGTAGATTTTCATTGTAGGGGGATTTTGTTTGGTGCAGCAGGAAACGGCTCAGGAACACACTGAGCTGTACCTGCAGTAGGAGTGTGTTGTGGGGGGGGGGGGCACGTCTCTGTTATCAGCACCTGCTGTGACGACGCGAAGCTCGCCACTGTTAATTCGCCTGATCAGGTTGAGCTGTTCTGATTAATGCTAGCCTCACAGTTTGGATTCCAGCTGACGCTAACGTTAGCCTCCAATAGTTCCATTGTCTTTATGCTGAGATAATATTAGCGAGGTTAACCACGATGTACTGAAACAATTAGCTTTGGGTTTGTTTTGGAACAGGAGGCTGATTCATGATTCACTGAGGTCACAGGTCACAGACACTGAGGTCAGTGCATCAGTCCTGTCCTTTAATGACCCACAGCTGCATGAGCAAAAACCACATTCAGGTGGTGTCAGGATCACGTAAACCTGGAGCTCAACCAGTACCACCAGTACTACCAGTCATATATGAAGTAGTATTATTAGCAGTAGTATCAGTATTTTTTGTTTCTTGCTCCCCCCCCACACACACACACAAAGAGTGATGTCTATGTTAGGACTGTCTATGTTAAACCACTCTGGAGTCTCCACTCTGTGTGTGTGTGTGTGTCACTGGGAGTGGCAGCCTCTGCTCTGCAGAGAGAGAGTGGTAAAGTGAGGTAGGGTGTGAATGGAGTTTTCCATCCACTGCAGTGGGACGTCAGTGATTGGATGAAGTGACAGCAGGTGAGAGTCTGCAGACTGACAGGTGGTGGTGACAGTCTCCATCAGTGACAGCCTCACACTGAAGGTGTGTTCTGTGCTCTGGTTGTGTTGTTCTCTCTCTCTCTCTCTCTCTCTCTCTCTCTCTCTCTCTCTCTCTCTGATTGTTATGGATCAGCTGTTCCTGACATGCTGCTCATAGTGTGAGACGTGTGATTGTAACTCAGAGCCTTTGTTCTCCTGAAACTGAGGCTGTGTGACTGTATTTGTGTGTGTGTGTGTGTGACTGTGTGTGTGTGTGTGTGGGTGTCTGTGTGTGTGTCTGTGTGTGTCTGTCTGTGTGTGTGTGACTGTATCTGTGTGTGTGTGTGTGTGTATCTGTGTGTGTGTGTGTGTCTGTGTGTGTCTGTCTGTGTGTGTGTGACTGTATCTGTGTGTGTGTGTGTGTGTGTGTGTGTGTGTGTGTGCTGACATCTCTTAACTCTTAAAACTTGAACGGATCATTTTAAACATTGATCTGTTCATCGTGTTTCCTTCTCAGACGAGTTCCTGGTCTCAGTGAGACGACCTGATTAAAGGTCCTGTATCTCACCCACCTTCTCTCTCCTCCTGTGTTTTCTGTCGTCTGGTAAATAAAGGAAACAGAATAAATAACAAACTCAATCAGATCAATGAAGATCCGTCGACCAGCAGCTGATAGGAATGTTTCTGTGAGGACGAGTCTGTACAGCAGCTGGATGACAGGGACAGTTGGAGAGACAGAGGAACCCGAGAACAGGAAACATCAGAGTCCGACCAGCAGCAGACGAGAACACAAACCCAGTCAGACCACCACGATCAGGTCCTGAAGGGGGAGGGGGCAGTTGGTGAAGGGTACCTGAAGCTTGCTCAGTCATGTGGACTATCCGGGCGATGCAGTTGTTGTGTGTTGTTGTTGTTGTGTACAGTTCCCTCCTCTCAGCTTCATGTGTCTCTACATCACCGCTGTCAGGTTCCCTCCCCCTCCGTTGCTGTGCAGGATGCAGTGGTTGCCATGGTTACGAGGCTCCTGGTAGAAAGCATCATTTACTGAGGAATGTGCAGAGGTAACAAAGACAGAGGTGATGACGACTTTAACAGTCAGGAAGATAAAGATTAATGGAATCTGAGTTTAGCTCTGAGTGGAGGCTGATACTGTGTGTGTGTGTGTGTGTGTTTCCTCCTCCCTCATCATCTCGCAGTGTCAACTCCATTTATAGATGGTGATGTAAGCACTATCTCTCTCCCAGCATCCCCCACCACACCCTCCCCCCACCTCCCCCATTCTCAAGTGTCTGAATGTGATGCCCACCCCCACCCCCCTCCTCTGTGTATCCTCCCCCATGTATCTATTTTTCTTTCTTTCTCTGTGGCCATATTTAGTCCTCAGGTCTGTGCTGGTCCATCAGCAGAGTTTAGCTCTGCATGGATCGGGTGTTTGGTCCAGATGGGTCCACATATTCCACATGTAGCCCCATAGACCCACACTCAGCCTGCCTGTGTCCAGATTTAGCCCTGAAGGGTCGACATGGAGAACTTATGGACCATGCCAAACAAAGAGCTCACATTTAACTCATTATAGTCCACATTAACCCACATGAGGCCATATGGGTCCGTTCTTTGTCCACATTTAGCCCACATTGGTTCACAATGAGCCTTTAACTTTTATCCCAGGTTGGTCCTCATTTAGCACACACAGGTCCACATTTTAAGGCTGTATGGGGCAGTGTAACCCATGTGGACCCATATGAGTCTTATATTAGCACAGGGGACCACGTTTAATGGGTCCACCTGGCCGAATGTTGTGTAAATCCTCCATTTTATCTGAGAGAGAGAGAGAGACAGAGAGAGAGGGAGAGAAAGAGCGTGATGGGAAACCACAAGGACAAAGTGAAAGAAAAGGTCACCACACACGGGATTAATATTCATCTGCAGCCACCACCGCAAAGCTTGTGAATTATTGGTGTCACGTAAATATCTACGGGGGGGGGGGGGGGGGGGGGGGGGGGGGGGGGGGGTTCACCTGTTCCTCCCTCCTCTGTGTGAATGGAAGCTTCTCTCCTCCTTTAGCAGCTTCCCTGCTCACTGTCACCATGGGAAACCACTGAGCTGTTTCTTAGCAACAGCAGCAGCAGACTGTCTGCAGCAGCTGTGTGTGAGTGGTGGCCATTTTATCCCCACCCATCACCTACACACCTACACACCTACACACACACACACACACGCTCACACTCTGCGGTGTCCTCTGATTGACTCCCGAGGCAGCAGACCATAGAGACACTCAGTAAACTGCAGATGGCCGACACAAATGGGCTTTTCCTGCCGTGTGTGTGTGTGCGTGTGTGTGTGTGTGTGTGTGGTTGTGACGATGACACATCCACTCAACAATAGTGAACCTGTTCACACTAACGTGTTCCCTTGTGTGTTAACCTTTTCTCTGTCAGGAAGAGTCCAGCAGGTTGAGGTTGGGGGGCGGAGCTCCTCTGGGCCCCCTCCTTTTCTGGCTTTATGTTAACGACATGAAAGCTCTCTGCTCAGTTCTTTGTTCTTCTTGCTTTATTATGTTTATTATCAAAAACACAAAGAACACATCGGTACACTGTACACACACATCTTCACTTGCTCCCGCCTCGTTTGTTTTGCAGTATGAAGGAGTCAGAGTATAACCAATAGAAATCAACACACTACAGGAGGTAAAAGGTAACAGGAGAGCGGGATTATCGCAGGTTGTATGATGGGATGTCACGTGGATTTGAACTTCTCAGGATGACCCCACAGTGAAAACTTTATTGACATTTACATTCACTCATTTTATTTTCTCCAGTTTTAGAAAGAACCACAGAAGGATTGGTTGGAGTCGCCTGAGCAGACAAAGGGCTGAGAGAGGAATAATGTTAAAGTTTGATCTCTGTCACCATGAACACAGCGCTCATCACTGGGTTAAAGGTTCAGACTCTGATGAGAACACGTCACGTCTGTTTCCTCTGCGTTTGAACATGTCTGTTAGGAGTTTAGATTTAGAGTAGTGCCGGTGATGCTGTACCTTGAATTGTAATATATCTAACTGCACACAGTGGACTTTTATTAACCCTAATTTGTGCCTGGTTCCACTTGGACTTTGACATTGTTAGTCCCAGAAACTGATTTAATAATTTGATATATTTGGGAAGAAAACCCCTTTAAGTTCTTTGTTCTTATAAACAGATGGTTCTGTTGCTCTACTGTCACACGGGGATGAAGAGAAGGTAACCTAGATATTAGTTGATGAGTGATGTTGTCAGGTAAGACTGAGACAAGCACCCTGACCTGGTCGTTAAGGTCGAGGGGGTGTTCACCTTCATTAGACCATAATAACATTACATGACACTTTCCCTGTTCAGCCTTATTAATTATTCATCTCTCTCTTTCAAAATACGATACTTTCATTTGAAAGGAAATAACAAAATAAAAGTCCTGAAAACAAGATCCACTAAAAAACTTCAGATGCTGTAGGGATGAACCACGCTCTGTATCAGTGTCACTCAGATCTTCTCTTAACTCTGCTGTTCTCTGTTGGTCTTTGTTTTTTTCAGAGGTGACCGCTATCACCAAGGTGTTCCCAGCGTTTCCACGGCAACCCAGCCACCTGAAGTAACTCACTTGCAATCCTCAGCCAATCACAGCCAGGCAGCAGCGAGGAGAGCCAATGAGATGCTGAGGGAGATGGGACGTCTGAAGACTGAGATGAAGACACTGTTGACAGTGAGTAGACAATAAAAGCAAGACTAGAGTATAGTAGAGTACAGTAGAACACCATATTCCTGTCAGAACACCAGTATCTTCATTTTCAAAATGACTTCAAAACAATCGGGACCTGATGGGGTCATCAAAGTCCTGGAGACCAGATGTCTGTACCAAGAGGTTTGGTTTGTCTGTTGATCTAAAGCCTGAATCACTTTCTGTCATCCAGCAGCCAGAAACCTCTCTGAAAGCTACCAGGCCTCCACCAGACCACCACCAGTCCCAGAAAAACTCCCAACAAAACCAGTCCCATCAAAACCAGTCTCATCAAAACCAGGCCCAACAAAACCAGGCCCAGCAAAACCTGCCCCACTCCCAACAAAACCAGTCCCAGTCCCAACAGTCCCAATTCGAACAGAACCAGTCCCAATCCCAGCAAATCCAGTCCCAACATAATCAGACCCAGTTCCAGTCAAAGTCTGTGCTGCTCCAGAGGAGGCCTGTGGTTCCATCCATGTTGGAGGAGGCAGGTCGGGTTCTCCGCCAGGTTCAGAGACAGAAAAAGGTTCTGGAGGAGAACCTGGAGGCGCTGCTGAGAGCCAAGACCGGAGAGGTCCTACACTGCCAACTGGAGGCACTGGCTGCTAACAGGTAGCTAATGCTAACTTTATGTCTGCCAGCGAGGCCTATGTAATGCTAGTAGGTAGGCATAGTTAACTACATGCTAGCGTTGCTGCTAAGTTTATTTTTATACCTAAACAGTTAGCTTTATTTTTACTATCAGGTTGCTGATCAGTAGCTAACTGACAAACATTTATCTGCTAATAGACAGAAAAAAAAATCAGTTTCAGTGATGCTATGCCTCCAGGTAGATGGCATTAGATGTGTCTGTTTACTGGTAGCTTGTGGTAACTTCAATCTGCTAATTAGTGACTAAAATGAGCAGATTTCATGTTAAGAGGCACCTAATGTTAACTTTAGAACTGCTAACAGGGAGTGCTTGCTAATGCTAACTGGTCGCGTGCAAATTGGTAACTAATGGAAAACATTAACATTATTTTTAAACCTGCTAATCAGTAGCTAACTGGCTTCATGCTGACTAATACACTAAACAATAACTTATATCTGCAAACAGACAGAAAATATACGGCTATGGAAACATTAACGCCATGTCAGCTAAAATTACATTTTATGTCCACTCACTGATAGCTGATGCTAAGTTATTCTCTGCTAACTTGTAGCTAAATATCAGCTAACTGGTACCTGATTTTAACCATATGTCTGCTAATGATTAGGGCTTGCTAATGCTAATGTGGGCAACTACACACCAATGTTAGCTTAATATCTTATCAGTATCTTATATAAAATCATTTATTACATTGTTTAATCTGTTAACAGGAAGCTAACACTTATTTTCAGCACATAGCTAACTGGCTAACTGATGTCACACCTGCTAACACATAACAGCATGTCTGCTAACTGATGGCTAACATGAACTGCAGTCTGGTAGCTAACAGTTATTAAGTTACTGTCAGTGAATTTTTCTGTGGTAAAAATACTGTAAATTATAAAAATCAAAATAACAGATTTGAACATTGTAAAACACAAATATGCTTTTTATTAATTTATTTTTATATCTGAAGAACAGAAGTGAAACATACTCAGGTCACTCACTTCACTGAAACTAATGATACCACAGTGTCGAAATACTCAGTATTCAAAGATTTACCAAAGTAAAAGCACAAAGGTTTTATTAAAATGTACTTTAAGTATCAAAGTAAAACTGCATTTCGAGATAATATATATTGTATTAGTGGATTAATGCGTTCATCATTGAGGTGGAGCTGATTTTAACTGCTGAGTAGTTTAATCTGTAATAATACATCATAATTTATGTGTGTGGATATCGCCTGTTTGTGTGTGTGTGTGTGCAATTCAATTCAATTTAATTTGTATAGCACCAAATCATAATATGCATTATCTCGAGGCACTTTACAGGTTAAGGTCGAGACCTTACTTTGTTCCAGAGACAAATGTTGTTATGGTGACAGGGGGGAGGAAAAACTCCCTTTAACAGGAAGAAACCTCCAACAGAACTGGGCTCAGGGTGGGGGGGTCTGCCTCAACCGGTTGGGTTTAGGAGGAGATAAAAAAGGGGGGGTGGGGGGAGGAGAGAGGAGAAAAGAGAGAGAGAGAGACCAGGAACAGCTGTGTAGGTAATGGTGTTATCAATAATAATGACAGATAACAGTGGTTAATAGTAATGATGAGTAGTGGTGGATCTGGATCCTGCTGCTCCCGAGGCAGAGAGACCTGCAGAATGAGGACAGAGAGAGAGAGATAGAGAGAGAGAGCCCAGTGCATTATGGGAATCCCCCAGCAGTCTAGCTCTATAGCAGCATAACTAAGGGATGGGTCAGGACATACCCGAGCCAGCCCTAACTATAAGCTTTACTAAACAGGACAGTTTTAAGCCTGATCTTAAAGGTGGAGAGGGGGTCTGCCTCCTGAACCCACACTGGGAGCTGGTTCCACAGGAGAGGAGCCTGATAGCTGAAGGCTCTGCCCCCCATTCTACTCTTACAAACTCTGGGAACCACAAGTTGACCTGCATTTAGAGAGCAAAGTGTCCTATTGGGAAAATAGGGAACTATAAGCTCTCCAAGGTACGATGGTGCCTGACCATGAATGGCTTTGTAGGTGAGGAGGATTTTAAATTCTATCCTGGATTTTACAGGGAGCCAATGCAGAGAAGCTTCCTAGAGGGAGCATATATAGACTGAAGAGTATTGGTCCTAGCACAGAACCTTGTGGAACTCATACTCACACATGACTGACTGTAGTGTTGATAGAAGAGTCATTATTAACATGAACAAACTGGAGTCTATCTGACAGATATGACTTAAACCAGCTTAGTGCGGTTCCTTTAATGCTGACCATATGCTCTAGTCTCTGTAATAAAATCTTATGATCGATGGTGTCAAATGCAGCACTAAGATCTAGTTGGACAAGTATAGAGACAAGTCCATTGTCTGAGGCTATGAGGAGATCATTGGTAACCTTAACCAGAGCAGTTTCTGTGCTATGATGGACTCTAAAACCTGACTGAAAAACTTCAAACAAACCATTTCTGTGCAGATGATCTCATAACTGGTTTGCAACGACCTTCTCAAGGATTTTGGAAATAAAGGGGAGGTTGGATATAGGTCTATAATTGGCTAAAACATCTGGATCAAGAGTCGGCTTTTTAAGTAGAGGTTTAATTACTGCAACTTTAAAAGCCTGCGGTACATAACCAGTTGATATAGATAACTGGTGAAATGTATCAATCTTATGTGTGTGTCTCTTCCACCGGTGTTTAGTTTGTGTCCTCTGTCCTC
>NW_027273866.1:17190000-17300000 GCF_046630095.1 Trachinotus anak
CTGATCAACAGCAGCAGGAGTAGTATTACCTGTCTGTCCCTCCTCCAGGACTATGACCCCCCCAGTGAAGGACAGGTCAGAGGTCACAACCTCCTGCTGACCCTGCTGACCAAGATGGAGCAGGGGGTCACACACCGAGGAGAGAGACCACAACCAGAGGTACACAACACATGCACACACACACACACACACACACACACACATACACAGTTCAATTCAATTTTATTTGTATAGCGCCAAATCATAATATACATTATCTCAAGGCACTTTACAGGGTAAGGTCAAGACCTTACTTTGTTACAGAGAAAAACCCAACAGTTCCCACAACGAGCAAGCGCTTGGCGACAGGGGGGAGGAAAAACTCCCTTTTAACAGGAAGAAACCTCCAACAGAACCGGGCTCAGGGTGGGCGGCCGTCTGCCTCGACCGGTTGGGTTTAGGAGAAGAAATAAAGAGGGGGAGGGGGAGGAGAGGGGAGAGAAGAGAGAGAGAGAGAGAGAGAGACCAGGAACAGCTGTGTAGGTAATGGTGTTATCAATAATAATGATGACAGGTAACAGTGGTTAATAGTAAAGATGAGTAGTGGTGGATCTGGATCCTGCTGCTCCCGAGGCAGAGATACCTGCAGAATGAGGACAGAGAGAGGGAGAGAGAGGAGAAGCACAAACTACGGGAGAGAAAAGGAAACAAAGTTAATGGCATGAGGTCATCGAGAGAGAGAGGGGGAGAGAGACAGAAATAGGGAGAGAGCGCCCAGTGAATCATGGGAATCCCCCAGCAGTCTAGCTCTATAGCAGCATAACTAAGGGATGGGTCAGGACATACCGGGCCAGCCCTAACTATAAGCTTTACTAAACAAGACAGTTTTAAGCCTGATCTTAAAGGTAGAGAGGGTGTCACAGTGACCTCTGACCTCTGCTGTGTGTGTCGTTAGGGCTCCTGGGGGAGGGAGGACCAGGATCAGGAGGAGGAGGTGAGTGCAGGAGAGGTGCAAGATGATGGGACTACAAATCCCAGGAGTTGCAGCAAGAGTACAGCTGCCCGGCAGGATCAAACCTCTTCACCTGGACAGATCAGTCAGTGTGCAGGTACGACTCAGGGCCAGTCCCCTCTGCTGTGCCACAGCCTCTCCTCAGGTTTCAGCTGATGACATCATCACCATGTGTCTGTTTCCTCAGACGTGTCAGAGGTCAGCTTTGAAGCAACCAATCAGGGCTCAGTCACCATGAGCAACCTGATGATGGAGCCACACGGTACACTGACCTCTGACCTCCAGTCCGACCTGTCACTGTCTCCTCCCCCTCCACACCTGGAGAACACACACGCTGCAGAACAGGTGAGATACACGCACACACACACACATTAAGGAAAAAAAAACACCACTGCAGTAAATCAATATTAACACCCTCTATGATTGTGTGTGTGTGTGTGTGTGTGTGTGTGTGTGTAGGTTGTTCCCAGGCAGTCAGGTAAGAAACTCACAGTTTTACCGTCACACTTCTTGTGTGTAGTTGTTGTGTCCTGTAGTTGCTGTTGTTGCCATAGTTACCACTGCGGACAGTGAAAATCTACCACATGATGATTATTTTCTCAAACTTCAGTTTTTGAAGAGTCATTGTGTTCAAATGTAACTTCTTTCAGGGCCAATCAATCAATAATATCAATAATATTAAGACTATTATTAATTTAAGATTATAGTAATTATAGCATTAATATGATTAATAATATCAACAACATCAATAATATGAATAGTATTAATGATGTCTCTCCACCAGTTTAATCATTTAGATCCACATTTATTAAATTAACATTTAACCGAATAATTAATTATTATAAAATGATAATAATAATTCAAATAAATCCTAGTACAGTGAAGGTATTTCACACCAGACAGCTCTGTTCTACATTTTACCTTCTTTAGTTTATTATTGTTTCATTTCTTTGTGTTTTACTTGAGACTGAAGCTGAATTCATCTTTGATCTGAAGCTGTTTGAAACACACAACTTTATTTAAATCATACAGTCATTGAGCACAACACTCACTTCACTCTGAGTTGGTACTGAACAACACAAAGCAGCTGGAGCCTGAGTGCACAGCATCATGTGAGCAGCAGGGGGCGACGTGTCCCTGCTGACGACTGTCTCCCAGGCTGCTGGACTGGTTTAACTGGTCACACTCACTAAAACCAGATGATTATTCATGAAGTTCATCTATAGTTTATACATTTATGAAGAAAACCTAATTAGACAACTGAACATCAAACCACTTATCACACACAGTGACGACAAAACAACAAAACAATCAAAACAATGAAGAAAATAATCAAAACACACACTCACACACACACACACAGTTAAAGCACCATTATTGTGTGTGTGGCTCCACACTGACTCCACACATCTCCATACATGGTAATGTTTACACTGACTGAGTTGTTTTAGTGTATTGTTACACTGTGTGTGTGTGTGTGTGTGTGTCAGACTCAGTATGTTAAAATAATCTAATCACAACAGTAACAAGAGCAGTTATGTTCCAGTCAGAGGAGCTGGAGGGTCATAGTCATTTCAACTGGTCTGTGAACTGGTCTATGAACTGGTCTATGAACTGGTGAACTGGTCTGTGAACTGGTCTATGAACTGGTGAACTGGTCTGTGAACTGGTCTGTGAACTGGTGAACTGTTCAGGACCTTAGTTCACATATATTAGGATCAGATCTGAGGCAGATCATCATTATGTGACTTGTCAGGTTTCTACTTCCTGTTTCCTCTCCTGGTGATGAGGAGGCCGAGATTAACTGACCAGCTGTGTCCCAGTTCAGGGGCCACGTCCTTCAGAGGACCTGATCCACGAAGGTGTGGCCCCGTAGACCATGAAGTCTGAACCTAAATGAGACAGTCTGGTCTACGGAGGACTTCCTCTTTGTGTCACCAGCTGTTCCCGCTCTTACTGTTACATCACAGAGTGCAGCTCTGTTGTACCGTTACTGTTGAACTGAGCTGAAACACAAAACTGACAACAGCTGATCCTCGGACTCTGTCTGTGCTGGTTGATGACAAATTATTATTATTATATATATTATATGTTGACTATTTACTGGTGCAATGAATCCTGGGATATGTTGGACCATGAAGGATCCACCTATCCCAGGTAAAGAAGGACACACCGGAAGGAGCCTCTGAACTGGGACAGTCTGGTCTCTGCAGTAACACAGTCGGTCTTCAGACCAGATCCTGAACTGAGACCCAGACTGTCTCCTGTGGTGGGAGCAGACCTGACGGCTGGAGCTTCATGTAAACAGGAAGTAGCAGCATGAGTAGGATCAGAGTGTTTGGATGAGAGTCTCACACACACACACACACACACACATTCACACACATTCACACACATTCACACACACACACACACACACACACACACACACAGATCCTTTACTAAAACAACCCGGGGGGGGGGGGGCAGTCAGTCATACAGGGAGCTCACACAGTCACTGATGTGTTTCAGTGTTTACTTTACCTCTGAACACACACACACACACAGGCTCTGTGTTCTCAGCCTCGGGGCCCCCACACCTTCACGCCAGTGTGAACAAAATGATCACAATCATCATCAGACCAGGTCCTGCACCGGTCCATTTTTACAAACCTTGATACCACATCCATGCTTCAGACCCAGGCCCAGAGCCCCTGTACTGAAACACACAGTTGCTCACTGTAGAATCATCTAAACTATACTTGATGACAGCAGCTCTGAGGTCATTGGCGCCGTCGTTACGAGATTATCGACCTCCTTCACCTGTGAGTGGTCACAGTGTCTCGGCTCAGTGGTGACCACACAGTCACATCTGTCGTCAGAGCAACAAGTCCACATCTGTAGGTTTCACTGATTCTCAGAAGGTGTTTGAGTAGAGAGAATAAAGACAGTAAATACTGGACTCTTCCACTGTCCCATCCCCAAGGATCAGTGCTGGGACCCTCCTCTTCATAATAACCACCACCTCCTCGGGTCCAGTTCTCCTCTCACACCTTCTCACATCACCGATATGCAGACGACACCCAACTATACCTGTGGTTCCCTCCAGGGGACCTCAGTCTGTCCCTGTGGACATCAGTCTGTCTCCTCATGGATGAAGGAACTGAACTCTTCATCATATCAACATCATCATCTCCTCTTCATCTCTGACCCCAACCAAGGTCCAGAGAGACCTGGAGTCATGTTTGAGGACCAGCTCTCCTTCTCAGACCAGGTTGTCTCTGTCTCCAGGTCCTGACTCTTTGTTCTGTACAACATCAGAAACATCAGGTCTGACCTGACTCAGTCCTCCACCCAGATCCTGGTCCAGGTCCTGGTTCTCTCTCACCTCTTCTGACAGACTTCCCTTCACTCACAGTGAAACCCTGACAGATGGTCCAGAAGCAGCAGCCAGTCTGGCCTGGACCTCCACCAACTCCCCCTGACCTTGAACCAGACCCAGTCTCTGCTGCTGCCTTCAGAGAGACTCTGGGTCTGAGCTCAGTCCTTCAGCCTGATGCTCCTTCTCCTCCACTGAGCTCCTCTGATGAACGTGGTCTGTCATCACCATCCTGCACACAGACGGTCTCAGTCCAGACTGTTCTGGTCTGTGGTTCCTGATGGTGGAAGCAGCTCCTGAAGCCTCCTCTCCTCAGAGAGCTCCTCCTCTCCTCACTCCTCTAACCCCCCCACATGTCTGACCAGCTCTGACTCTGACTCTCAGGTCACTTCTTTACCTGCTCTCCTTCACTGATGAAACAGATGGAGAACTGAGTCCTGACACCGAGTCTCTACTGACCTGGACCTGGACCTGATCCACCTCATGAGTCTCTGAGGAGGAAACAGTGACTCAATGTCTGTTGTGACGGTTTCTCCAAGTTTTAATTTAACTGTGATTGATTTTTTATTTTTTAAAAGCAGATCACAGTGAAATACTCAGACAGACAGATAGATTGATAGATTGATAGATTGATGGATAGGAATGAGGACAGTGAACATTAGTGAATGAACTGTCTGTGTGGTTGTAATGGAAACGTGTTAGATGTTATCGTGGGCAACTCTGCTGGTGTTTACCAGTACGCCTCATGACCAATCAGAGAGCATGTTCATATACGTGTGTGTGTGTGTGTGAAGTTGAAGGTCTGTCAGCTTCATCCCTAACTCTTTAATTCGAACAAACTCAGTAACCGTGACAACCAGCTAATGGAGAGATGTGTTGTTAGTGTGTTGTCATGGAAACGCAGAGAGCGAGGAGAGAAACAGGAGAGATTTTTAATTGGAGACGGAGGATGGTGTTTTATGTCTCCCTACGTGGAGCAGGATCAGAAACTGGCTGAAGGTCCTGGTGGCGGATCAGGATCAGGAGCCTCGATCAGTGTCATTGTTGGATCCAGTCTCTGGATGAGGTCACGGTTCAGAGGAGGGAAAATGAATGTAAACCATTTTAAGATCAGATCATGAACTGAGCAGACCTCCAACACAGCTGTCAGCTCCAGGTCCTGGTCCTGGTCCTGGTCCTGGTCCTGGTTCTGTTTCTCTGAATCTCTCAGACTGATGTTTGACTCAGTGAGAGAAACTCAGCCTCAGAGTTAGACTGAGAGCTGCTGTAAATGCTGCTGCTACACACACACACACACACAGTGAGCTCAGTGTTTCACTGTTTTTACCAGAATCCTCCTGCAGCTGCTCACACTGCCTCCATTCACACACTCTGACTCTGTTTGTTGTTTCTGCACACACACACACACACACACACACACACACACACACACACACACACACACACACACACACACACACACACACTGAACTGAAACTTTCTCAGATTATTTCACCTTGTTAATGAACAGCAGCAATGATCCACAGAGCTGCAGTGTCACCACACAGACACACAGACACACACAACTACACACATTTACACTTCACACTGCAGCTTTGTCACTGCTCACAGGTTTGTGTAGTCGTTGTTGTTGTTGTTGTTGTTGTTGTTGTTGTTGTTGTTGTTAGGGCTTGTTCCTGTATTTCATTCACTATCACCTTCTGTCTCTGTTTCCATGGTAACGTACAGTTTACCTGGGAGAAGTAGAGGAGGGAGGATCCAGGAGGATGGATGTTCACCTGCCCGTCATCAGACCAGAGGAGGAGGTGATGGAGGAGGTGATGGAGGAGGTGATGGAGGAGGTGATGGAGGAGGTCAGTGCAGCAGCAGACACAGACTCCTCCACCAACAATGTTTTCTAGAGAAGAGATGTTCATCACGTCTCTCCTGTGCCCTCAGTTTATCACATAACCACATGTATGAACATGTATGAACATGTAACAACATGTAACCACATGTATGAACATGTAACAACATGTATGAACTGGTTTATAACAGACTATAATGTAAGTACTGTCGTACTTGGGCTAATGATTATTTCACTTCATTATTGATGAATCTACTGATGATTTCTTAATTAATCGTCTCCAATCACATGATGACGGGTGATTGATGAAGTGTGACTGATGAGGGGTGATTGATTAGAGGTGATTATGAGGGGTGATTGATGAAGTGTGACTGATGAGGGGTGATTGATGAGAGGTGATTGATGAGGGGTGATTGATGAGGGGTGATTGATGAAATGTGACTGATGGGGGTGATTGATGAAGTGTGACTGATGAGGGGTGATTGATTAGAGGTGATTATGAGGGGTGATTGATGAAGTGTGACTGATGAGAGGTGATTGATGAGGGGTGATTGATGAAGTGTGACTGATGAGGGGTAATTGATGAGAGGTGACTGATGAGGGGTGATTGATGAGGGGTGATTGATGAAGTGTGACTGATGGGGGTGATTGATGAAGTGTGACTGATGAGGGGTGATTGATTAGAGGTGATTATGAGGGGTGATTGATGAAGTGTGACTGATGAGAGGTGATTGATGAGGGGTGATTGATGAAGTGTGACTGATGAGGGGTAATTGATGAGAGGTGACTGATGAGGGGTGATTGATGAGGGGTGATTGATGAAGTGTGACTGATGGGGGTGATTGATGAAGTGTGACTGATGAGGGGTGATTGATTAGAGGTGATTATGAGGGGTGATTGATGAAGTGTGACTGATGAGAGGTGATTGATGAGGGGTGATTGATGAAGTGTGACTGATGGGGGTGATTGATGAAGTGTGACTGATGAGGGGTGATTGATTAGAGGTGATTATGAGGGGTGATTGATGAAGTGTGACTGATGAGAGGTGATTGATGAGGGGTGATTGATGAAGTGTGACTGATGAGGGGTAATTGATGAGAGGTGACTGATGAGGGGTGATTGATGAGGGGTGATTGATGAAGTGTGATTGATAGGGGTGATTGATGAGGGGTGACTGATGAGGGGTGACTGATGAGGGTGATTGATGAAGTGTGATTGATAGGGGTGATTGATGAGGGGTGACTGATGAGGGGTGACTGATGAGGGTGATTGATGAGGGGTGATTGATGAAGTGTGATTGATGAGGGGTGATTGATGAAGTGTGACTGATGAGGGGTGATTGATGAAGTGTGATTTATGAGGGGTGATTGATGAAACTCATGAAGCTGGAACCAAACTAGTGATTCATCAGGAGCCAGTGAAACCAGATCACAGTCTGTTATGAACCAGTTATTACATCTTTATCGACTGGTTATCAGGGTCGTTTAAAGAGTGAACTCTTTTCCAGTCGGTGTGTTACAGTGTAACTGGTCCCAATGAAACACTGACTGGTTCCTGCTGGTTCTTACCTGTTTTTATTCCTCCTCTGAAATGTGCAGGTGTTTCTCTACATTTTAAACACCTGATCACTGTGACCTCACCAAAGAGTTCAGCTGTGAATCTGTATGAGCCAATCGGCGATCAGTAACACTCATCAATATGTTCTGATTTTAAAATAAACAAATGTTTTAATAAACACTGTGGTCGTCAGCTGTGATGGAGTGTTACAGTCGAACTCACCTGGACTCCACAGGTTTCTCAGGTCGTCTCATCAGGAACATCCATTCACTTGGACTCAAGGACGAACTGAGTTTGGTGCTTAAAGGTCAAAGGTCACTGTGACCTCACAAAGCAGGTTTTTGGTCATAATTCACAAATTAATTTGATACAAATGTCCAACCGGATGAAATGATGACATTTTATATCCAAGAGGTCCAAGGTCAGCATCATTATGACATCATAATGTCCAGGTGGAACAATCAGGTGATTAATCAAGACATCCTGTGATGTCACTTCCTCTGATGTGAGTATAACATTAGCAGCTGTGTCACTGTGAGTCAGGAACGTTGTGAGTCCGTGATCTGTGTATGAGTCCCTGAGCAGCACCATGAGCAGCGAGTCTGGTTCCACTTTTTAGAACCAGAACCAGAACCTGTCTCAGGTCTTTGTCTGGTCCCTGTTCTGCTCACCTGGTCTGTTGGTGCAGCATGAATGACTGTGGGGTGTGTGTGTGTGTGTGTGTGTGTGTGTGTGTGTGTGTGTGTGTGTGTGTGTGTGTGTGTGTGTGTTTGATGCAGCGCCTGTAAGTCAAAACTGTGGGAACATTAATTGTCCCAACTGCACACACACAAACACACAAAGATAACAATGCAGAGTGAACTGATGTCAGCACACACACTGAAAACCTTTTTAGTGAGGCAACACACACACACACAGTGAGTGTGTAGATAAGAGGACGATAAGCAGGAAATGGGATTAGTGAAGCGGCAGGAGAGAGTGAGACTGACACTGACCATGACACACATGTTAACACACATTTAGACACAAAAACACACACACACACACACACACACACACTCACACACACACACACAGACTCCAGCAGGCTCTCATCACCAGAAGCTGCAGCGTTTAAATAAAAAGAGAGACGTGAACGTGTGTGTGTGTGTGTGTGTTGCCTCACTAAAAAGGTTTTCAGTGTGTGCGCTGACATCAGTATTGATCAGACTGATTGATCTGCTCTCTGTGTCTGTCTGATGATCAATATTCTCAGACGAAGGATTAAACTTTGTGCAGGTTTAATGAAGCTGCAGACGATCAGGCCTCAGGACACACACACACACACACACACATCATCTCATCAATAATGAAGTAGATATTTCTCAGTTGCAGTTGTTTGAAACGTGTTCACACAGATCAGATGTTGAATCATCACCAGATTATTCTGGAGCTCATCAATGTTAAACCAGGACTCAGTTAAACCAGGACTCAGTTAAACCAGTACTCAGTGTTGCAGTTTTACTGAGCAGGTTTGTAGATGAACATGAAGATAATGACGTTCAGTTACAGTATCTGTACAGTGAACCAGCTGCACACTCACACACACCTGCTCGATATGTACAGACCCTGATCCTGGTCTGGATCCTGTCCGGTCACATGGTGGACTCATGTCTCCTGTGGTTTCCTGTGCATTAAAGAGACAGAAATATCAGCAGGAACACACGAGGTCAAAGCTGCAGCTGATGGAAGCTCTTTGTTCAAAATAGATTCATTCATACTTTATGATCTCTATTGTCTCCTTTGTCCTCAGGTCTGAGTCCTCAGGTCTGAGTCCTCAGGTCTGAGTCTTTGTCCTCAGACCTGCTCCCAGATCAGCTTCAGTACATCAGAAACCAGGACCTGTAGTCTAAGGCCTGAGTCACTGGGTTATTTACTTGGCTCAGTCTTGGAGCTGTGATCTGTGATCAGCTGTGATCTCTCTTTAATTCTTCATTTTCTCAGAAAACCTGAAGATTCAGTTTAATGTGACAAGAAAACAAAAATCATCTGATCTCTCCTCGTCTGTCTTCCACGTCTCAGCCCACGTTATCTTACTTTGTCCTTTGAGCTCATCTCATCTTGTCGTCTCTCTCTCACCTCCTGTTTTTCATCTCTTCTTCTCTCGGCTCCTCCAAAATAAAACTCCATCTCATAGCTGGTGTCTCTGGAGGGTCGACCTTTAAAACAAAGCATCTCTATCAATTCTTCAGCAGCTGCTGTGAATCTTTGATGCAGCAGCTGATGGAGAAGACGAAGCTGCTGCTGAGGACGGACGAGTTGTTGCTGCAGGTTTACCTTGTCCTCTGACAGACTCATCATCTTCATCATGTTAGATTCAAAATGTTTCTACTGAACAAACTTCACAAAGACATGTGATGCTCCAGCCTCTGTCGCCAGGTCCTGACTCATGAACGACCTCTGTGCTGACTGTGCTCATCCACTGTTACTGTTTCTCCAGCAGCTGGGTCACAGCTGGATTCACTTCATGCTAATGCTAACACAACAGTTCCTGCTGCTGCTGCTTCACATTAAAACACTTCAACTGGCTTTTATTGTGAAGCAGTGTGTGTGTGTGCGTGCGTGCGTGCGTGCGTGCGTGCGTGCGTGCGTGCGTGCGTGCGTGTGTGTGTGTGGTTTCACATATGAATCCAGAAACACAGACGTCACCACTGAGCTCAATGGAAACATCAGTTATTATGTTATTAAGATGGAGAGTTTATCAAAGGGCACAGCTCACCGTGTGTGTGTGTGTGTGTGTGTGTGTGTGTGTTGGTTCAGTATACAGTGTGTGTGTCGTCATGGCAACAGTTCTTCATCTTACAAAACTTTCAGTGAGTTGAAGCTGAAGTTGATTCTTGGTGTTAGAAACAGTTCACGTTCAGGTCACATGACAACGACGACGACGATGATGATGATGATGATGATGCTGATGACGATGATGTCACATTAGAAACAAACTGACAAACTTTATTTTCTCTGTTTCTGTTCGACTCAAAGAGCAGCGGAGACGAGATGATGACCATGGACACTGACTGAAAGCTCCAAACATCAGACCTTCAGTTGTCAGTGTAGACTGTGATATGAATGGATTATTGTCACTGATGCATTCATGTGTTCATCAGTTAATAACATCATTGATTAATTGATGCTCCTCTGGTGACACAGTAACATGAATGAGAGTTAATGTTTTCAGTCTCAGACCTGCTGAGATGTTTCCTCCATCACCAGGTAACACCAACAATCACCTCTGTTGTCATGGCAACGCATCACCTCCTCCATCAGCAGCGGCAGGTCGACTCCCACCTCTGTCTGCCTTTAATATCTCATCCCTCATTAATTATGTCTCTGATCTGAAGCAGGAAACTTACCTGAGCTGAACAGGTCAGTGTGGATGATCAGATGATGATCAGATGATGATCAGATGATGAAAATCTCAGACCGTCCCTTTAAACTCTCAGATTCAACACAGGGCTGCACTTCAAACACAGGTTCAACACTTTTTGTTCCCGTGTTTCCTATTCAGAGTTTTTTTTGTTCTCAGCTCAGCGGCGTCTTTGATCCCATCGGCTCGTCTGATTGGTGGACAGGTGACAAGCTGATTAACTTTCTAACAGGACGTTTTGTTCTGAGCGGCAGCAGCAGAGAGTGGATTTGGGTTTGAAGGAGGATTTGTGAGTCTGTAGAGACTCATTAACAGCAGATTACAAACACAAACCTTTGTGATGAAATCAACAACCTTCAGTATTCAACATATTAAAGGAGAAGTTCGAACCTCAGGGTTCTGCTCTGATGAACAGCTGACGCCAGGGACTGGTCTGAGGACCACGCTCCTGTTCTGAGCTCAGAGAGAAGAACTGAAGATTATCAGTTAAAATATTGATGAGAACCTGAACAGTCCGATTCAGAGCTGCGGGGGGGCGGGGGTTGACAGGTCCTCACTTCTTCAGAGGCAGACTGAGGATTCAGATCTGGTTTTAGGGTTGGTCGCGTGTAGTTTGGGGGGTCGAAGCTGCTCGCCATATGGCCAAAAGTATGTGGACAGCCCTGTCTGCAGAGTTTAACACTTGTGATCCAGACACAGGAAGTCACAGATCAACACTTTCACATTAAAATAACATCAGATCAGCAGCAGGGGGCGCTCTGCTCAGCTGCCCCTCCCTCATTAACATACTCATGAACCTCAGAGTGTGACCTCATTAACTCTTAATACAGAGTCATTAAAGAGCTGTCAGACAGTTTAAAGTGCTCAGACTGAAATGACCCAGAAACCAAACAAAGACACGTTCATAACGAACAACACTGTTCACACAGCTGAGAACAATAAAGTTTAGTCAAACTGATGAGCTGACAATACAGAGCAGCTTTAGATCCGACTGACGGTAAATACGCTCGTTAACGTTTGGACAAAACAGCTTTGATTTTATTTGATTTGTTCAAAATTCATTTGTATATTTATCTTAAATATTTCAAATATTTCTCACTGAATCTTTAATCAAATTATTGATGTTAAAATAAGATGATTTACAAACTCAAGACTTAGAAAAGAAACATGAAGTTATGATGAAATATGTGAAATAAGCTTCATGGGTTTGGAGGCAGAAGCTTGTGTGTGTGTGTGTGTGTGTGTGTGTGTGTGTGTGTGTGTGTGTGTGTGTCTGTCTTTGTGTATATGTGTGTGTGTGTGTGTGTATATGTGTGTGTCTGTCCGTCTTTGTGTATATGTGTGTGTGTATATATGTATGTGTGTGTATATGTGTGTGTGTGTGTCTGTCCGTCTTTGTGTATATGTGTGTGTGTGTGTGTGTGTGTGTGTGTGTCTGAGGGGCGGAGCATCAAGTTCCCACACTCAGACAGGAAGGCGCGTGAAGCTTCCCTCCAAAATAAAACAGTCTCGAGGAGATAAAGTGATTAAAGCAGAAAGTTTTTTAACAGTGAAAGATGAAGGAGCAGGTGTATCTGATATTGTTACTGTGTCTGACATAAAATATTGATATAGATATAATTTTAATGTTCTTGTTTATGATCTTCATCATCATCATCTTCATGCTGCTCTGGCTCAGCGGTCTGTGCTGCAGCTGAAGGGACCTGGACTTCTCTTCCAGTCGCCCTCAGCTTCAGCACTTAATGGCTACGATGAACCTGGATGACCGAGAATCTTCACGGAGAAGTAGAACGGTGTCCTCCGGTGGTCCTCCGCTTCGGGGGGGGGGCATCACACCTGGAGGAATCAGTGTGTGTATCACACCTCACTCACAAAAGGAACACGATATTTTATTTTGAAGGTCACAACAGGAAGTGCATGTTTCCATGGCTGCTGACGTGACTCGGCGCGGAGGGGGCGGGGCTTCGCGGGCTCGGAGCGGCGGTGACGCCGTCGGTCAGTCCGGACGGATCGTCGGAGCAGCGGCAGCAGGACGGAGCTCTCCCCGCCTCTGCGCTGCAGCCTGACGGACCTACACCGCTGCGGCCACGGGGCGTGCGGGGATCTACCGGGACCTGGACCTGAGTGGACCCGGGACCGATCTGCCGGATTGATTTCATCTGTTTGTCCGCAGGAGGACCGTTGGACACCGGTTGATCCTGGAGCTGCAGCTCGAGGATCTGAGCACTTTGTGACCGAGTGTGTTTCACCCGCTTTCTACCCAGAACAGCTGAGCCGGGATAACTGACCCGGGATAACTGACCCAGGTGACTGACCCAGGTGACTGACCCGGGATAACTGACCCGGGTGACTGACCCGGGATAACTGACCCGGGATAACTGACCCGGGATAACTGACCCAGGTGACTGACCCAGGTGACTGACCCGGGATAACTGACCCGGGTGACTGACCCGGGATAACTGACCCAGGTGACTGACCCAGGTGACTGACCCGGGATAACTGACCCGGGTGACTGACCCGGGATAACTGACCCGGGATAACTGACCCGGGATAACTGACCCAGGTGACTGACCCGGGATAACTGACCCGGGATAACTGACCCAGGTGACTGACCCAGGATAACTGACCCAGGATAACTGACCCGGGATAACTGACCCGGGATAACTGACCCAGGTGACTGACCCAGGATAACTGACCCGGGATAACTGACCCGGGATAACTGACCCAGGTGACTCCTCTCAGCTCCGCACAATGCTCCTGAAGTCCTGCGGACCCTCCGGACCCTGATGCTGCAGAGACCCTGAGGTCCCACCGGAGACTGACGGAGGACATGCTGCTGTCCGCGCCCTCCAGGCGGGACACGGACGGCCGCTGCAGCCGGGACAGAGCGGCTGCGGACGCGGAGGCGGCGGAGCGGCTGCGCTCGGTGCGGGACAGGCTGGAGGCCACGGTGTCCGGGCTCGGGGAGCTGGAGTACCTGCGGCAGCGGCAGGAGGTGCTGGTCCGAGCCGCGCTAGAGCTCCGGGAGGCGGAGGAGGAGGAGGAGCAGCGGAGGGAGGCTCAGCTGAGCTCCGAGGAGAAGCTGCTGGAGGAGAACATCCTGCTGCTCAGGAAACAGCTGGTAGGTCCTGACCTGTCTGTCCCATGACCTCTGACCTCTCTGACCCCAGTCTGCACGGGATGACTCAGGTGTGCGGTGTGAGGTCAAAGGTCATAGGTGAGGGCGGGGTCAGTCAGTTTTTTACGAAAGAAACAGAAGACGTGATGAAGAGTGATGAAGGTTAGAGAAGAGACGGATTTGATTTGACTCTGAACTGAAATGAGTTAAAAATGAAAAACATCACTGACACATGAAGCTCAAAGCAGGAGCGTGAGTCTGACCCCCTCAGTGAGGCAGAGGATGGACAGATGAAGGCTGTTCCTCATCTCTCGTTTTTATTGGCCTCAGAGTCCAGTTCAGGTCTGGTCTTCTTCAGACTCTGCGGAGGACTGAGGGACCTGGTCAAAACGAGCCTGTTGTTATGTTGTGGGTCAGTTCGACCTGAGACCTGAGGTTTGTATCAGTGAAGGCTGTGAAATCAGTTCATACATGTGTTTTAAAAAGGACCGAGACCAGAACCCTGAGGTTCTCCGTCACAGACGTCCGTAGACAGGAGCAGAACGTCCCCTCAGAACGGAGACGCTTCAGTCTCAGTCTCTTTATGTTTCTATTAAAACATAAAGAATAAATGTTGGGAGTGAATCACAGCTGAGTCCTTAATGATTCATTAGTGTCTTTAACCAGACAATAAACACAAAGACGATGGGGGGGGGGGGGGGGGGGGGGTCTGATCTGGTCTGATCCTCTGCCCCCCGCGGCTCAGAGAGGATGCTGGGAGTCTCTGACTCCAGGTTTAAGATATTTAACCAGGGAGGAGGGGGAGGGGGTGTGTGTGTGTGTGTGTGAAATCTAAACACCCGCTTTCAATTAAAGAGGCGTGATGAGCCATCGTGGCCTGAAGCAGCTCAGACAGGATGAACACACACACACACACACACACACACACACACACACACTCTGGTCTCCTGGTTGGTTTGTTTCCAGTCTGGAGTTTGGAGCCTGTGTAAACCTGTCAGCCATTGTGATCAGTCGTCTCAGGTCATGTGACTCAATCAATCAATAAGTTGATTGATTGATAGTTGATTGGTTATGTGAGGGGCGGGGCCTGGTGGGGGGGGCTGCAGTGTTCAGCTCAGATCAGTCTCTGGTGAACTGTGTGCAGTCTCCACTTGGTCGTTTTCGTTGGCGTCTTTGTGTAAATGATTCTTCTTCTTCTTTGGTGTTTGTGTTCCTCTGGATTTGCAGCAGTGGCACAATAGAAACGCCATCGACACGTTCACCGACTGAATCTCCAGACGGACCTGGTCCAATCCCAGGAGCTGTCAGAGTAAAGAGGTTGGTCTCCACAGATGATCCAGTGACGTCTCAGAGTCTCAGAGCAGGAAACTAAAAACAAACTGACGCCAGTTTGAATCTCAGTCGTTAAACCTCCTCAGTGAACCTGGACCTGAAACCTGATCAGACCTGCTCCGTGTTCAGGAGGAGGTCTGGACCAGTCTTCTTCTAGAGCAGCTTCAGCTCAGACACAGTCTGATGTCTGGTCTCAGTCCACAGGTCTGACTGGACCACTCCAGAAGGTGGATTTACTCTGATGTTCAGGGTCATCAGCAGCTCCTCCTGATCTTCAGCAGGTGGACAGACACCCTGACCTGGTCCTGAAGAGACCTGGATAAACCACGATGTGAACCTTTCCAGGTCCAGGTCCTGATGCTCCTCCACCTGCTCCACATGCTCCACCTGTGGGAGGAGGTTTCTGTTTACACCTCACAGATCTGCAGGTTCTTCATCAGCTCAGCCTCAGTCTCATCAGACCATCGTGTTCCTGAAGTGCAGTGGAGGTCAGGGATGCAGCAGCTTCCTCTGTGGTCTCCTTGGCAACAGGACTCCAGGCTGATGTGTGGTGGACTCATGAACAGATGTGGACCAGCTCCTTCAGCTGTGACACTGATTCTCTGGAGTTAGTCTTCTTCTAGACCTAAACCATCTCCACCTAGACTGTGGACTGATGAAGATCTGAACTCTCTGACTCTTTCAGCTTCATCATCATCAACTCAGAGTCACAGTATCTCTGACTCACAGCCTCCAGTCTGGTCTCACTGAGTCCAGGTCTGATCCTGAGTCCAACAGCAGCTTCTTCTTCACTGGTTATATCACTGTCCGTAATGTTTCAGCTTTGATTGGATTTGTCGTGTCACATGATCCGACCCTTCACACCAGCTCCTGTTTCCTGCAGGATGAGTGGTCAGCTGACTGTCAGCTGTCGTCTCTGTGCTGCGTTCAAGTGCAACTTTTAACACGTGAGGCGACACCTCTGTGTGTCACTGTGAGAGCTTTGAAGTCGGGTGAGCGTGAAATCAAACACCGAGAGGAGCCTCGGTCTGGAGAGTCCTGGAGAGTTCTGGAGAGGTTTCAAGGCCTTAAAATACCCTCAACACAGTTACATCATCTGACACGTTAGGTTCTCCTGAGGCTCAGGTCCAGGTCCTGCTGACCCTCTTTGTGTTGAGATCTTCTGCTGTTGTGTTCAGGTGCTTCATGTTGATGTGAGTCTCCAACACCTCGAGCAGTTTCAGCAGCTGGGTTGTGTTTTGGAGGATCGGCTCATGTGTCACAGACCTCAGCTCCTCGTTGTGTTTTCACAGAGAGGATATGTTGTTGAAGGAAACCTGATCCCAGATCTGATCCCAGATCACTCTTCTCCACTCTTCTTCTTCCACTTCAGACCTCTCTGTCTGTTGTGTTTTTGGACGCTGCTGCAGCTGCAGCTCCAAACTTGAATCTGGAGCAGATTAGCGACCTCCCCTCCCCCTCCTCTCCACCCCCCTCCACCCCTCCACCCCCCCACCCCCACCCCCAACCCCACTCCTCTAAGCAGTAACAAATGGAGATTCCTGTGAGCTGCTGGAAACTCTGCAGATCAACTTTCAGCTCTGTGACGCAGCAGCTGAGGCAGAGTCTCAGCAAACTGTTGAAACAGCACAGGAAACACAGGAGACTGGTCCTGGTCCTGGTCCTGGTCCTGGTCCTGGTCCTGGTCCTGGTCCTGGACCTGGTCCTGGTCCTGGTCCTGGTCCTGGTCTGTGCTCGACTTCATGTTAAACCATTAAAACCTGGAGTTGATCTAGTTCTCATGATTTTAAACCTGTTGATGGTCGGGTCAGCAGTGACCTCTGCAGACAGTGGTTTTATTTAGAGGGTCCATCTGTCATGTGGGACTCAGACTCTGTTGCCATGGTAATACACTTTGTTATGGATGAGAGAAAAAATCATATCCTGCATAGTAGGAGACTTTTATTTTGAAGTGTGAGGACTAAAGGTGTGGTCACTGTCTGATGAGGTAATAAAAGATCAACAGCACATGAGAGTCTGCTGCTGTGACCAGGACTAAAACACCAAACAACGACCTCTGACCTCTGAACCCACTGCAGCAGCTGAGAACAGGAAACTGTGGTGGTTCAGCGCGGACGCTCGTTCACTGGACACGTGAGAAAAAACCACGGTAACAGAACGAGGTCTGGTCTCTACAAACTGCTGCTGGTGTGTTTGATGAACCTCGCTCCTCCTGCACAGGGAGGTCAGAGGTCAGTCTGCTGAGCCAGTAAAACACCGGGCTGACAGGAAGTGTGTGTGTGTGACATCACTTTCTGTAGCATCAGTGGGCGGGGCTTGACTCTTGCTGTCAGCTGGTTGACTGACAGGAGAAACAACTGGACGAGCGTGTTTGAACATGCTGCTCATTCCAGAGAGCAGCTGCTGCTACACACACACGCACACACACACACACAGATACACACACACACACACAAACACACACACACAGATATATACACACACACACACACACAGATACACAAACAAACACACACACACACAGATATATACACACACACACACACACAGATACACACACACACACACACACAAATACAAAAACACACACACACACACACAGATACACAAACACACACACACACACACACACAGATCATGTATCAGTGATCATGTATCAATGATCATGTATCAATGATCATGTATCAATGATCATGTATTGGTGATCAGCAGCAGCAGTTGTGTTTCTGTTTCTCTGCAGCAGCTCAGTCGCAGGAATGCAGCACATGACCTGTGAGCAGTTCTGCATAACCCGCATGTTTTCCATCTCAGGAGGGGGGAGGGTGTGATTCAGACTGTGTGTGTCTGTCTGTGTGTGTGTGTGTGTGTGTGTCTGTCTGTGTGTGTGTGTATGTATTTACATCTTTACTCTGGTCAAAGTTCTAGATAATAAATATAATAATATAAACAATGTGGTTATTTGAAGACACAGAGTGAAGTCACATGACCTCCTTCACGTCCTTGTGTTTGCTGATTTCTGTCGTCTTTATTAAAACACGCACAGCAGAGCTCACACAGTCGTTTGTTGTGTGATGTTGTTTGACTTTGTTTCGTTTGGAATCATTCATCCACTGGGTTTTCCTGTCTGTGTGTTCCGGTTTGTTTCCTCTGGTCCCCTCTGGGATCAGGACTCGGTTCTGTTGTCTTGGACCAAAGAGCTGAAATAAACTGAGTGTGTGTTTTCAGAACTGTCTGAGGCGGAGGGACGCTGGTCTCATCAGTCAGCTCCAGGAGCTGGACCGTCAGATCAGTGACCTGCGACTGGACACCGAGGCATCACATGACCAGCTGGAGACCGACAGCCGACCAAGCTCAGGTACATCAAACCCCCAGAGACCTAACAACCGGAGACAGTTCACCTGTGACTGATCAGAAACACCAGTAAAAACCTGATCTGGGTTTTTAACAGACCTGAGGAACATCTGTTCTCTGCTTTAAATACATTCAGATGTATCTGCAGTAACTTTGTACTTGTGCTCTCATCCTGAAGCTGCTGTTGTCATCATGTTCCTCCTCCCCAGTAACTTTATGTCCTCATTTTCTCTTTTCTCTTCTCTTTACCAAAACATCCAATAAATAGTACATTTTTAAAATAAAGTATCTTAAAAAACTATTTTAATAAGGCTGAAATGAGACTATGTCATCCTACAATAACAACAACTCTCTTCACATGAATCAGTCAGTAACAATGATCAGGTGATTTAATATATGACAGTATATGACTCACAGGGGACAAAGACTTTGACGCTTGAAGTACCTTTACCTGTCAGTGCTGTAGTACTTTTACCATCGTGTGTTGTTGGTGTGTAGTGAGGACAGTTTGTGGAGACAGTTGGTTTTGTCATTAATTCCTAGAGAACTGGTAAAAGTGTGTGATGAGCTGTTTAGAGACGATTGTGTAGAGAACTGCATCATCTGCATACAGGTGAATCTTTGCTGCTCAACATTCATCTTAAAGCTCCACACAGTCTAAAGGTTTTTAAAGCTCCACACAGTCTAAAGGTTTTTAAAGCTCCACCCAGTCTAAAGGTTTTTAAAGCTCCACCCAGTCTAAAGGTTTTTAAAGCTCCACCCAGTCTAAAGGTAGATGTCCATGTGTTTGTGATTATAAAGCAGGTCTAGGTTCTATATTAGTACTGTGAAAGTATCAAAGCCTCAGTCCACAGAGAAATGCACACAGCCTGTATTCAGACACTGAGCCTTAAAACCAGCCGTCAGGACTTCTGGAACTTTATGATGTCACAACAAAAAAGTCAAACCCCCCCCCCCAACCCCCACCCCCAGCCACGCCCCAAATCCTGCCCACCTGGACCCATGATCCCACCTTGCAGGATTTGGTTTCTCTGAGTGTTTACCTGAAATCTGCAGTATTTTTATTGGATCGCTCAGAAAACAGTCAGCCAATCAGAGGAGTTAAAAAGTCACATCTGTTAAATATGAGCAGTATTTGTCATCTGGGCTTCCATACATCACAGGGCTAAAACAGTGTGGTTACAGGTGTTTTAATGGTCATGACATCACTTCCTGTCTGTGTCTCTCAGGTTTCTATGAGCTGAGTGACGGGGCGTCCGGCTCTCTCTCTAACTCGTCTAACTCAGTCTTCAGTGAGTGTTTCTGCTCGACGGTGGACGCTGACGGACGCCTCCCGTCTACAGGTACACACCCACCCCCACCAGACGCTGCAGTGGTTACACAAATCAGCAGAGGTTAAAGGTCAGAGGTCAGAGTCTGAGAGGACACAGAGGAGCTCAGGAATCCTGCATCCTGTGAACAGAGCTCAAGGAGGTCAGCTGGTCTGTTTCCGTCCAATCATCTGCCAGAAAGAAAAAGCTTCCTCTGAGGAGTTAGGGTAACACGAGGGACAGCTGCTCCGAGTCCCAGTCCCAGTCCCAGTCCAAGTCCAAGTCCCGGTCCAAGTCCCGGTCCAAGTCCCGGTCCAAGTCCCAGTCCAAGTCCAAGTCCAAGTCCAAGTCCAAGTCCCAGTCCAAGTCAAAGTCCAAGAATGGCTCCACAGGTTCCACCTGCAGTGACTCCAGCTGTTTCACTGAGTCAGGATTCTGTTCAGACTCTGGTTCTGGTAAATAAACTGTTTCTGTATGAAACTAGACCAGGATCTGTCTCAAACCTGAACCCAGAGCTGTGAGGGTCTGAACCCCGACTGGATACTCAGAGAAACACACAGTTAAACCTGCAGCAGGTTCAGTTTGGATCTAATCACACACACAAAACATGTTGATGACATCTTAACCTCCAGTTATTAATATGAATGAATGAATGATGTTGGATTTAATGTGCTCATCAGGGCACTTGACTCTCACAGTTGTAGTTAAATGTGTTTCAGTTTACTGAGAACTTTTTTTTTTTACCAGGGTCAGGAAGTGACCCCTGCTCTCTGGTGCCAGACACTCTGACCTTTAACCCCACTGCAGCAGATCTGTCTAAATCCAGCTCCTCATTCTCTAAACAAACGTTCGCTCTGACCTCGCTCGGTCGCCCGTGACGTCTAACAGCTCTGTCAACACTGCGCTGAAGTACATGTGTGATGTACCTCACTGTTTCCATTTCATGTGACTTTGTACTTCTACTTCATTTCACTCCATCACTCTTTGTTGTACTGCACTACATCTGACCACCACTCGTCCAGTTAAGATCATGATGATGAGCTTCTATAAAATATAAATATGAAAAAAAAAAAAGATTTTGGGCAGGAATAAAACAGCAAATACAGGTCATGTATCAAAAAATATGAACAATAAAAAATATATAAAGTAAAATAACAGCAAAATTTCATCAGTAATAATCCTCCAGTAATATAATAAATACCAGTACTCAGGACCAGGGTTGTAGTGGAGGATCAGCCTCGGCTAGAGTCTCCATGTCAGACCTGTGGTACATGTGATGTCATCAGCTTGAATCACCTGAACGCCTCATGCCAGCAGATCCTCCAGGTTCTGTTCTAAATTTCATTTCATTTATTTCACAAGAATCAGAATGAAAGACAAAAAAGCACAAACATGACGACATGAGTGGAAATGAAAATGTCAATAAGCTTCAGTCACAGTTTCAGCCACAGAACAACTAAATCCTAAAACCTAAAAAGAAAAACGAAATGGTCTAAAACATCTGTGAGTGAAATAACAGCACAGAAAGTGTCCAGTTCTGAAGAGGGAAGAAGTTTTAGTATCAACTACTGCTTTAGGTTCTTATTAAAACAGACAGATTCAGTCCCAGTCTCCTCACCTGTGACCCTCTGCACACCACAACTCTACATCCAGGTTTACGTCTCATACTCTTTATAAGATGCTGTTTTCTGGTCTTGTATGTGTGTGAGGGAAGTTCAGCTGGAATCAGGTCACACTCACATTTAGTTTAAATACAACACTACACATCCATTATACAAGCACTTCAGATGACTGTAACAGTGGATCAGGGGGTTAACTGTCTCACTTTCTCCTGCAGATTCTTTAGTTTCTCCTGATAACCAGTAAAGTTTGACACCAAGTAATATTACAGTCATTTACATGAGGCTCAGTTAAGGACCGATAAAAGGTTGGAACACTCATGTTCTGGATTTAGTGTTTTAACTAAACATGACATTAAACATGATAGAAGCTATGTTGAGAACCACCTACTGACCTGCTGCCTCCTACATACTCACTGAGTATATACTGTATACTACCTATTACATGAACACATTAGTATGACATCACCAAGCTGTGTTCACACTGGAGTATACAGCCAGTATCCCAGAATGCATTTCACATGAACTGACAGCGACGCCTGGCAGGGATTTTAGAGAAGGCTGAAAGCTGTTCAAATATTCACTAATAACACTGTTAATAGGTCACTTTTTAAATTTTGAACATTTTTCAGGTGAGAATTTAACCGTATAAACTCACAAGTTTCAGTCCGTATATATAAGTAACGTCTATTTGTAAATGTGCTGTGATGAGGGGGGCAGCCAGCCGGTGTAGTGTACAGAGACGTCCTGGGTCCAGAGGAGCAAATTGTCATTTGTACACGATTTGTTGCTGGCTACTGCCGGGAGCCCCGTTGCCTGCTATTGTGGTTTGAAGAGTTGCAATGCATCATGGGGCACTTTAGTGTGTCCAGTATGGTCATGGTGGATACTGAGAAATTCTTGCTAATCTAGTTAACATCCATGTATTTCTCACTTACACAAAATTCACACTATGCAGCTGGAACGCACAACATGTTCATTTTGATGTCACACTCAGTCTGAATAGTACGTTAGTAGACGGTTCTGAACACAAACAAACTCATGAGGCAAATTTACGGTGGCCCAGAGAGCTCAACACACTGCAACTTAACAAAAAAGTGATGGACCTGGTGTCCACTTTTTTTGTCCCCTGGAAACACTTGTGTTGTATTAATACGTGTTGTCAAACTGATGAAGATGTTTTCTGTATTAGTTTGTTTTTTGAGTGTTTTAGCTCTCAGGGCCACCGTACTATTTGACCTAATTTACTCTGAACAGTGAATAAATGACAGTCGGTTATATTCTACATCCTTGTCTCTTTACACTGTTTCTCGTCTTTTACTGTTTTATTTCTGTCTGAATTTTGAATTGTGCATCTAATCAGATCTGCTGCTGTTTAAATCAGGACCAGGGTGAATGTGAAGAGTTAACATTTCACAGCACACTGTCTCCACACAAAAGAATTTTCCACTTACTAATGCTTATACTCTCCATCCACAGCTGAACCAAACAGGGTCATTACCACACTCAACAGACCATTTCATCAGAACTGCATTGCTTGGAAACAGCTCTGTCCAAGTTAACTTCCTGTCAGCTGTTGAGATTAGGAAACACTGCAACACTGAAATAAACTGAGATCCATTCAGACTGTTTATGTTTGAAACTGTGAAATGTTTGGCAGTCTGGTTCACAGCAGACCTGGACCTGAAATCATCCAAAGTCCTAAAATAAGAACTGTGACCATCCAGCTGTGTCTGGATCTGATCTCTGGTCTCTAACCTCCTTCTCGTTCTCCCTCAGATGAGCTGGCCAGCTGTTTGGAGTGTGACGGTCTGGTTGGAGGACTTTGTGATGACTTGACTTCTGCTACAGTTCGTCGCTCACACTCAGCTCCTCACCCGCCCACCCTGGATCCTGTCCCCTTAGTGGCCTCCTGTGACTCCCAGTCTAAGTACCACTGCGACCTGGTGGCCCGTAATGGCAGCGACGTGTACCGGTACCCGAGCCCACTGCATGCTGTGGCCGTCCAGAACCCCATCTTCCTCCAGATGTTGAGTCATGGGGGTCACTGCAGAGACGAAGGCCTTCTGAAAGCCATTGAGGCTGGTGTTGAAGGGCTCAAACCAGAATCTTCCTCTCTTCCTGCTTCAGTTTCAGCTCCTCTTGTAGCTCAGAGCTCCTCCTGGCCAGCCCCTTCTTCTTCTTCTTCTTCTTCCCAGACCCCTTGTCATAAGCGTCTGGACAGCTACATCTACAGTTTGCTGCAGCGGAGAGCCCTGCCCATCAGGACCAGCAAACCCAGGACCAGCATTAGCACTGATCCGTCAAAGAGCATTCTGAGGCAGGCAAGTCTCTGTGTGAGGCAGGTCTCTGTTCCCAGCTCTGGCTCCGGTTTAGGGACTGTGAGGGGGTTTGAACTCAAACCCTCCCTTGCAGCAGGAGGAGGATCAGCAGACTGTGCTCCCACCTTGTCTCCTCAGAGGCAGTGGTCAGTGGAAAGTAAAGGTGAAGAACAAGAGACCCAAAGTGGCTTCAAACATAACAACAGTGACTTGGCACCAAACCAGAACGGTAACATTATCCAGAGTGACTGTTTGTTCACCAACAAGGACGTAAACACAGGCTCCAACAGTCTGATGAAAAAGAAGAGCAAAGGGCTTCCCTCAGCAGTGTCCACCGCCACTCTGCCTAAAGACTTCAGGGAGCTGGGCAGTCCCAAAGCCAACTCCACCCCCAAAGAGTCCAAGCAGCCATGTTACCCCTCTGACCAGGAACTGCTCCTCAGATCACCTCCAATTGTTAATACACAATCAGCCAATCCTACAAACAGTCCTAGGCCTCTCCAAATGGACCAGACAGAGAAGGCTGATAGGTCAGTGCCAGAGCTGGCCAGTGTAGGGTCTTCCTCCCAGAGTCAGGACGAAGCAGGAGGAGACGAAGGAGAACGAGGAGGAAGTCACATGGTTAATGCTGAGTACATCCCTGCCCAGCGGCAGAGCATTAAACTCCGCAAGGGTGGCAGCAAAAATATCAAGACAGTCAAGGTGAAGAGCACCACTATGATGAAGACAAGTCGGGCCTCTGATCACAGTGAGCCCACAGAGAAAAAAGGGGAAAAATCCCACCACAGGACCAGCTCTAAAAAGTCCTGGCTGCTGGAAGACGGAGGCTCCACCCACATTAAAGTCTCCAAGAGAGCACCTGGTGGGGCTCCTCCTGGGGTGTCCTCCTCCAGAATCAACAGACGCCTACCTGTGGCCATCCCAGAGGGTCGAGTCCTTGACAAGCACACAACATCGACACTTAGCAGCGTGCGGTCAGGTGTATCTAAGCACCATCACCATGGTAACGCCCACCATTACAGTGGTAACCACCACCATCACAGTCACCATCATCATCATCACCACGGGCGTGACCAGGTCGTGGTCATTGCCAAACCAAAACACAAACGAAATGATTACCGGCGGTTACGTGCGATCATGGAGGTCCCGTATGATGAGGTGTTCAGGCGCACTCAGCGGCGGCAGAGAAGAGAGCTTCTCAGCCATTCTGCAGCCAGCGTGTACCTCCCCTCCGGTGGACAGCTGAGCAGCCCGTACTCTTACGCTGGAGGAAGTGACTCAGAGTATTCAGCCGAGTGCGCATCGCTCTTTCACTCCACCATTGTGGACACCAGTGAGGACGAGAGGTCCAATTACACCACCAACTGCTTCGGAGACAGTGAGTCCAGTGAGGAGGAGTATGTGGAGGAGAGCACCACCACCAGCGATACTGAGGAGAGTGGAGGAGGTGGGGCTGGGGGTAGGACAGGTGGAATGGGCAGAGGGTGGAGCCAATTAGGGGCATCGGGGGCCAGGCCGGTGGGGCAGGAAATGACTCCAGCTCAGGCAAAGGCCTTTGTCAAGATTAAGGCCTCTCACAACCTGAAGAAGAAGATCCTGAGGTTCAGGACGGGCTCACTCAAACTCATGACCACTGTGTGAGTCAACTGGAGGCAGGCAGTCTCCCTGTCAAACTGGACCAGAGCCATATCAGCTGGGGTGTCTTACCCATGCACTTGTAATGTACCTGAACCAAACCCAACTATAAACCAAATCTAATGTAAAAACGGACAGTCCTGTGGTAGGACAGGTGCTACATGGGACACATATGAAGTGGAAAAACATCTTTCTACTGACATTTAAACCAACCCCAAGCCTCTTTAGTCTGAGAGACAAATCCCAACCAGTCATCCATCTTTGTAAAAATATATGTGATATTTGTCCAGGCTGATCCTTGACAAGAAAACAAAGTCCTTAAGGATTTTATCTTCATCATATCCTTTCTAAACCGTCTGTTTTCACCAGTCGAGTCCATCTGAATGGCTCATTGTTGTTGTCATCATGACTTCAGGACTAGAGATTTTTTGATTGCTCTGACAAGTTGTGAAGTCTGTGGCTTCATCATATTTCCTTGTGTGTCCTTCAATACGACATTTGAATGCTAAAGAGAGAACAAGGAGGAATCTTGTGGTTAACATTTTTGTTGTCAGTAACCTTGCAGCCGGGCTCATAAACCACTTGATTTGCAACCATATCATCTCATCAGCTTCCTGTGTCTAAATTTACCTTCATGTGGATCATGTGTGGTTTCACTTTTCAAAAAAGGAGCTATTTGTAAGTTTTGCTATCACTACATAGCTAACGTTTTCATCACTAGTCTTGCTGAGAGCTTCGGTCATTGTTGTGTTTACAGTACAATAGGTTAGATACGACCTCTGAGCAGCTATTTCCTCACGGCAGAAGAAGTAGCTGTGAATTGGTATCAGAAAGTGATGAGACAGGCCGACTGGACAGAGCTAGCTGGTTAGCATGCTCACTTCAGTATACGTAAAGACACTAATGAAAACAAATGGGTTGCTTTCCACTGCTGTTGGTGAGTAGATGAATTAAGTTTGGTGAGTGGTGTTTAGCTCAGTGGGTGGAGCGCCCGCCCCATGTGTTGAGGCTGTAGTCCTGGTTCGAATCTCGCTCCGGGCGGCCCTGTGCTGCGTGTCGTTCCCCCTCTCTCTGCCTCCCCATTTCCTGTCTCTCTCGACTGCCCTATCAATAAAGGTGTAAAGGCCAAAAAATAATATTTAAAAAAAAAAGCACTGGGCTGTTCACACGGACTCTACGAGCAAACATGATCAACATGACGAAAGTTCCAATCTGCAATCCCAGTTCATGATATCAAACAAATCAACATGGCTGCTTAAACAGTTATCAGTTATCACTTTAACACCTTCAGACTTTATGAATGTCATGCTGGTCTTCGGTGGTTATCTTTTTGAGCCCCTCGGTCTTACAAGCAGCCAAACAAACATGCTTCTCATTTCCAGCATCCCACATTTACAACAAACAGGTAAAGGGTTGGTCCCCCCCCATCTCTCCTGGCCCAACAAGTGCCTCAGCCAATGTAAACCTGGCTTTTAGACCTGAGAGTTGGACTCAAGGCCTCAGAATGCTTCAAACAAAAACCTGGATCAGGTGTTTACATGCCACAGGATCCTGGTGTCTGTTGAGGTCCCTCTGCTAGTATATCCAGGTTTCACAAAACCAGGATGTCACTGTTTAAAGTGGGTGTGATTGTTGAAAATTCACCGTCAGGAAGTAGGTTTCAGAAGCTGTTAGATGATCTGAAAGGCACTTTGTTTGAAGCAGACTGAGGCCTTTGGTGTTTCTATGGGACCTGGTGGTCTCTGGTCTCTGGTGGAGGGAGGTTTTAGTCAGGTTCTTCAGAGAGTTCTTTGGAAGCTTCTTCAGATGGTTCCTCAAATGTTTCTTAAGACATTTCCTAATGTCTCCTGATGGTTCTTTAGAAAGTTGTCCAGAGGGTTCTTCAGATGTTCCTACGTTAGGTTGAGGGTTGAGGTCGGATCTCTCTGCAGTAATCTCTTTATTTCCTGCACTTTGAGACAAACTGTCAGCAGACGGGGGGATGATGGGACCCTGTTAATCTGTTGTTTGTATGTAGCCTTGTTTTATATTTATTACCACACAAACTTGTGCCCTTTGCTGTAGCGCACCGACACAGCACACCAAACGTCTGTAAATGCTTCTCTTTATGTTAGATGACCCTGCTTTAAGTTGTTTTGGGTTTTTTTTGTTTGTTTTTTTTTGAAGAAAGCTATTTAAAACCTAATATATTTGCTTGGTATGTATTGGATACCACACATGGTACTAACGCACTGACAGCTGGCGGAGTTTTACTGAGCCTGAGCTGCAGTTTTTATAATGGTTCTATACTAAGTCTGATGTGTCTTTCTTAATACTTCCACCACTGTTGCCACAATAACCTATTTATACAGCATTTAGAGGTGAAAACCAGACTAACATTTGGTCTTTTTTTTGCAAAGTTTTCATTGTCACTGCTGAGGGAATATCTTGTCCTCAGGTTTTTGTGATTTTCCTGCTTTGAAATCAGTGAAATGGCCTGTTTCTATATGAGGTGTTCTCAATCCAGCAGAACGTTTTCTTTCTTCAAACAGCTGGCGCCTCAGAAATACAAGGGTTTTAACTGTTTTATTACAAATTTTTTGTGTCAATATCACAACACGTTGCTGTTCTATATTAAATCTACAGCAGTGTAAAATCAAGTTGGTGAAATACTCTTCAACCCTCGACTAAATGTAATCTGGACATTTAAAAAACATCAACTAAACCAAGCCTGGTTTTATCTGAGGAGCCCAAGAATCACCTGAAATCACCAAAGCTGTACGTTCACAGTAAACCAGGAGGGAAGTCACTTATAACGTTCATTAAAGCAACGTCCCAACGGTTTGATCAATCATCTTGTTTTCTTTCTTTTCCAGAGTCAGATGCATCAGATGAATTTGTAGCAGCTTGTTACCAAATGAAACCAGATCCAACAGTGTCCAGCTGCTAAAAAATGACTCTGAATTACATGTCTGAGGCTGATGTTAACACGGTGGCTCATTACAGTTACAACAAAGTGAATGCTGTCTTAGACCAAAGACTGGAAGCAGGTGGAAACTGCTAGCCAGTGTTGCTATCAAACAGCTAGCACAGTCAGTGTTTTATTAGGCACTTTGTTAGATGCTTAAAGCTACGTGGTTGATGCTATACTAGTTAAAAATAGTTACATTAGCTATTCACAAACAGCTAGTAAAATCTGTGTTACAGTAGCTGTGTCTAGGTAACTGATGTAATACAATGACGTTCTTAGCTAGTTTGGCACAAACACTAGAGGCAGAGTAGCTTCATTAGAACAGAAAAAAAAATCCTACAAGTCTTCATGTTGTATCTCGTTCATTCAGTGTAGAAATAAACAGGAGACAATGCAGGTTTAGCAGCAGTTAGCATTGAAACTATCAGTCTGACTGCTGCTCCACTTGGTAGCTTTTTCTTTAGGTAGCAAGCAGACATGTTAGCTCTCTAGCTAACAAAAATATTTTCCTTAGTGAAATCAAGTTTGGGGGGTCAGTTAGCTTTAGCTTTGAACAGTCAGATTACGTTTGTACATAATAGATGTACAAAAACTAACATTAGCTTGCTGCTAGCTAATTTTACCATAACTTGTCCTCAGCCTATTGTTGATAACAACATGAGTGTCATGCTTGACAGACACTCTTGGTGAGGCTAGCGGGGCCCCTGCTTCCACTCCTTGTGCTAAGTTAAGCTGAACACATCGTGCACTGGTGACAGTCGCTGATAACTGAGTGCTCAGACTCTGGGAGCACAGGGATCCAGAGGCTGTCACTGAAGGTCTGTTTTCGGTTTCCCTCAGCAGACTCATGCCAACACATCGTTGGGATCTCTCACCAGTTTGCTGGAAGCTCGTTAAATTCATTGTCCTCGTCTCTTGTGGTGCAGAGTTTACATGTTCCAGATATAAACAGCTCCTGCGAAGCCACAGAAAGCTTCTCCTCAGCTGTCACGCCGTCTTTCTGTTGAGATCTATTTTAACTTTCCATTGACTGAGATTTTTTCTGGTTCAACTGTTTTTGTTTTTAACTCCAGTCAGAGTTTAACAACCAAAACCTTCAGCCTAATGTAAAACTTGACTCCTCCATAGGTTCAGCTCCGAGCTGAATAATGACCCAACGGCACCAACTTTACTCCTATAGATGATCATATAAGTGGATGGTACTGATACTGTATGTGTGTATATATCTGTGTATGCCGTCACTGGTGCTTAATCTTTTTATGCTTCATTAAATGTGGACTTTAACATCAACACTGTTCTGGCTTCATCTGTTTCCTCTGACCTCAAATCCTGAATCCTGAATCCTGACAGTCGGGGACTGTGAGGGTTTTGTCCCAGTAGACTTCCAGTAATAACCCGTCTCCCTGCTGCTCGGCCCGATCACAAGAGATTCAGCTGCTTCTCACCCTCCTGACTCTGAATGAAATCGGTCTGCCTGTGTCTGAGTCTCACTGCAGATCATTTATCCATTGATGCAGAATTTCAGAACAAGAGGAGAAAGGAGAAGGTCTGAGGAGAAACTTGATTAAGGGCCCAGGTGAACAGTCTGGTCCAGTCTCAGACTCATTGCTTCTCATTTGGTCTGATTGTGTCCTGGTGCCTCAGATCCACTGGGTTTGTGTCATTGTGTGTCCTTGCTTCTCATCATGTCGTCACATCTCAGTGTTTCTTGTCTCTTGTTTTCTTGCTTCGTGTGCTTTATGCTGTGTTGTGTTGTTGTGTATCATTGTACTTCATTGTCTTATTGTGGCTCATTTGGTCACGTTGTGTGTCACATCTTCTTGCATCTGCTTGTGTCTTGTTTTGTGTGTCTCACTCCATCTCACTGTTGTTCATTGCATCTGGTTTTGTTGTGTTACATCACATGGTCTCTCTTTGTGGAGTCTTGTTGCTTCTCATTTTCTGTTTCTGCATCTCTTTGCATTTTGCTCGTATTTTATTTCTCAATTCTTGTTAAACTTAGTTTTGTCTCATCGTGTTGTTGTGTCGTTGTGTGTCCTATCTCGAGTCTTATTGCAGCTCATTTTGTTTTATTGTGTCATGTTTTGTGCAGGTGTCATTACATTTATATCTTGATTAATCTCATTGTGTCTCATTGTGTGTCTGTGTCTGTTTGTGTTGTATCTTGTGTGTGTGCGTTCTGTGTCTGCAGTAAACATGCAGGGTTTTAATGTTTTATGGTTGACTTTGTTTTCAGAGAAACGACTGTTGACTGAAATTAGTGCAACCACAAATCATCATGTTGATGTTCAGACGGTTCAGAGAGAGTTCAGCTCATCACACACACAGACACACAGAGACACACTCTGATCCTCTACCCAGTGGTGACTTTGTGGATTTGAAGTGAAAGTTGAAGAATTTAATCTGCTGCTCTGATCTGAGACTTCATCATACAAACATCTGCGTAACACAACACAACACAGGCACACACTGTCTGCACTGACAGAACTGTCTCCACAAATTCACACTCATTTCTGTTTTGCTTTATTTGCAGTAGAGGTGAATCTGCAGGACAGAGGTGGTGTGGGTCTGTGTGTGTAGATTATACCAGTGTTGTGATGGTGTGTATAGAAATAGCACCAGTGGCTGCTGACCAACTGGAACTTCAAGGACACACAGGTCTAAAAGTGTGTGTGTGTGTGTGTGTGTGTGTGTGTGTGTCAGTCTGAATCTCTGAATGGTCAGTTTGGCTGGAAACTCCACACACCAACACATATGGTCATGCAGATGGTCTCCCTCACACACACAAACACACACCACATGGACTTACTCTACATGCTTCACCTCCCTGAGTTAAATTCATCTACCTTCATCTCTGTCTAAATGAATCTGACACACACCACAACATTAGAGCTGCTCCACACAAACACACCTGAAAACATGTCACATGACCTTCACCTACACTGAGCATGTGCGAGCCGGTGTAAACAGGAAGCAGGTTGTCTCCTCTCAGTTGGTTAGTTCCAGTAAATCCTCTGAAGGAGGAACAGCAGAGACAGTTGTAGAGTTCAAATCCAGAACTGAGCTGAACAACAGCTGCTGCAGAGACAACAAGGACAGTAACACTTTCATTCATTCTCCATGTTGTTTCACCACTGGTAGTCCAGGCTGATGAGAGCCAATCAGGAGCCACCGTGGGCGTCTACATCATCGTTTCCAAAGGTCTCTGTTTGTGACAGACTACAACACAACCTGGAGCTTTAGACTAAAAAAGGTCCAGTTTCTGAAAGTCTCCATTTTAGAGGCTGAAGACTCTGGAGGAGAGTGGACGGAGGAGGAAACAGAGAAGAAGAGACGAGTTTAAACTAAATGTAGAAGAAGAGATGAGTTTAAAACTAAAACAGTAGAAGAAGAGATGAGTTTAAAATGGAAAGGTGGTAGAGTGGGCGGAGCCTGAGTCTGATGTTCCAGCAGTCTTCTTCTGTGTGTGCAGCTCTGTGAATGTTTCTATCACAAATATAAAGTGAAAAAGTGACAACAAGGTGATCTATGTGTTCTCTGCAGGGAACTGCAGACTGTGTGTGTGTGTGTGTGTGTGTATGTGTGTGCTGGTCTTCTCTCCTGAGAGCACACAGCCTCTCTGTCAGACCACTGCAGCAGCCATGTAAATACACAGAGGAGGACTGCAGGGGGACAGGTGGTATGAGCAGCAGTCATACAGAACAACACCCACAGTCACATGACTCGGTCACGGTGGCTCCTGATTGGCTCTTATCAGCCTGGACTACCAATGGCGAAACAACACGGATCATGAATTAAAGTGTTACTGACCTTGAGGCGTCTGTTTTCAGCTCCAGGTCTTAAACACATTTTTACTAACATGTAAAAATGCAGTTTATTTACTCTTCATTATTTTACATGGAGTTTTGTTCTGTTACTGTGTGTGTGTGTGTGTGTGTGTGTCTCAGAGGCCATTAGTCATTGTCAGACCATCACCATAATGAGACTGCACTGCTGACAGCTCTGCTGATAAGAACTGCATTAACCTACACACATACACGCACAAAATCCCTTCTTGCTCTTAACTTGACCTGTATGTAACTCAACACCTTTGCCTCATTTAATATGTTAATATTAGCCCCGCCCCATATATGCGATGTAATTATTCTGTTAATTATCCAGAAGAGACTCAAACCCAGGAGGTGATCAGCTGACAGAAAACACACAAATATAAATCTGAGAGTGTTCTGTTTTCCTGAGGAGCCTGAACACAGCAGCTCTGCTCTGAAATATGATTTTTCCTTTTTTCACTTTTTCCACTTGAGCTGCAGGTTTGGCTGCAAGAGGACGACAGACTGACTCTGCAGGGACTAACACACACACAGACACACACACACGCACGCACAGTAAAACACACATCAGGCTGTCAGCTCAGAGGGAAGAGAGGAATAAATCACTGCAGTGTTACTCACAGGAAACACTGAAAATCCTGTGCCCTTAAAACACACACACACACACTGCAGCCATTTGCTCGCCTCCTCCAACACCTTCAGATACAGAAAATCTCTGCTGCCTTCACAGTCAGCTGCTGCTGTGTGTTTCAGATTGTGTGTGTGTGTGTGTGTGTGTGTGTTGATCACTCCTCTGTTTCACCATCTTCATCTGAATAAACTTTTATCTCCATGAGCGAAACAAGAGGAAAAGTGAGAGATGAGTCTTTGGTGATTGGACCCATCGCGATGGTGTCATCATATGTGAACAGGGGGTGTGGCTATGTGAGGTAGAGGAACACCCCTCCCCCCAGGTCTAGACACTGGTGATGGTACTGTTGATGAGAAGAAGGGGAGCTGGAGATCTGGATGTGATGATTGGTTATTGAACACCTGAAGTCAGCTGATCACAGGTAGAGGGGGGACAGAGGCTTCATTTTAAATCTGACATCAGTTCCAGGTTGATGATAAAGTTGGACTAAATCAAGTTTCATCCACAATCAGCTGCTCTGGAATCAGATTCCTCCCAAATCCAGAACCACAATTCTGAACCGGGGTCATGACCAGGCCCTGGTCCAGAGGTGAGGAAAACATCTGGTTTACTCAGTGGGTTCAGACGAGGACGGTAAAAATGATCTAATGTTGTTGTTTAATGTTAGTGTTTTATCAGGAGAGTTCAACGAATCATTTCCCATCATCCCACAGACCATCTCAGGGTAAACATCACAGCTGAACAACAGAGGTGAGTCCACGGACCAGTGGAGAGTCTGAAGATGGATGGATGATGATGGATTAGACGCAGGTCAGACTCTGAACCAAGGTGAGACTGGACTGGACTCACCTGGATTCTCACCTGGTCCCATGAAGCCTCAGAGACCAGGACCGTGCCTCTGTGTGCAGAAGAAGAAGAAGAAGATTCAGTTCGGCAGCAGGATCCTGTAGGACACTTTTAACCTTTGACCCTTCTGACCTCCAGATGTTCAAACTCACACAACTTTATTTAGGCACCAACCGAGGCTGAACGTGGAGAACAGTAGCTGCAGGCGGGTGGAGAAAATAACAGACAGCAGGAAATCAATGAGAGACTCAGCGTCTGCTGCTCTGACATGGTTCTTCCTGTAGCTGTAGGATGAAGAGAAGGAGGAGGAGCAGGAGGAATAGAGAGGAGATGCAAGAAAAGAACAAGAAGAAGAAGACAACAGCTGACGTCTGGAGGCTTTCAGATCAGTGAAGAGGAAACTGAGATTTCCTGCTCATAATCTGGACTTTGAAGTATGCTGGCGAAGGATGAAACAGCGACAGCAACTTTACAACCTCTGTATCTTTCCACCACATCTGGATCCATCATCTCACATCAAATAGATCCGACTTTATGGATTCAACTCCACTTGATTCCAAATCTGGTTTTACAGGTTTCTGTCTTTCATGGTCTTTTTTATTTCTCCTTCCTTCCTTCCTTCCTTCCTTCCTTCCTTCCTTCCTTCCTTCCTTTCTTCCTTCCTTGCTTCCTTCCTTTCCTTACATAACATTGCAAAAAGATCAATCAAATGCAAAGGAAATAAATAAATATTATTACTAGATGCTGTTAAATGGCCAGCCATAGTGTGTGTGGATACTGGTGCTCCCTGATCAGGAGCCACACTTAGGTCGTACACAATATGTTACCTGATTGGGAGGTTTATAGCTGTTGTTGCCAAAAATGCCAATATGAGGGGGCATCAGAAGCCCCTGTTCCCCTTGGGGGCCCCAGACATTTGCCTGGTTTGCCTTCACTGACTCTGGTTCTAATGGTTCTAAACCTAGTTTATTCTGTGTCAGTTCTCCTATATTTCAGTTATTTTCTACAAATCATGAAAATGGTCCTGTTGTCTTAATGAAAACTATAAAACTACAGCAATCAACAACACCAGAACCCCACTGCAACACTGGAACACTGTAACACTATAACACTGCAACACTGCAACACTATAACACTGCAACACTGTAACACTATAACACTGCAACACTGCAACACTATAACACTGCAACACTGTAACACTATAACACTGCAACACTGTAACAAACACTGCAACACTACAACATTGTAACACAGCAACACTGGAACACTGGAACATTGTAACACTATAACACTGTAACACTGTAACACTGCAACACTGCAACACTATAACACTGCAACATTGTAACACTGCAACACTGTAACAAACACTGTAACACTGCAACATTGTAACACTGTAACACTGCAACATTGTAACACTGCAACACTGTAACACTGTAACACAGCAACACTGCAACATTGTAACACTGTAACACTGCAGCACTACAACATTGTAACACTGCAACACTGCAGCAATACAACATTGTAACACTGCAACACTGCAATATTGTAACACTATAACACTGCAACACTGGAACACTATAACACTGCTAAACAGCAACACTGTAACACTATAACACTGCAACACTGCAACACTATAACACTGGAACACTGCAACATTGTAACACTGCAGCACTATAACACTGCAACACTGTAACACTGTAACACTATAACACTGCAACACTGTAACAAACACTGCAACACTGGAACACTGCAACATTGTAACATTGTAACACAGCAACACTGGAACACTACAACATTGTAACACTGTAACACTGCAACACTGGAACACTGGAACACTACAACATTGTAACACTGTAACACTGCAACACTACAACATTGTAACACTGTAACACAGCAACACTGGAACACTGCTAAACAACAACACCGTAACACTGCAACACTGCAGCAATACAACATTGCAACACCGCAACACTGCAATATTGTAACACAATAACTCTGCAACACTGCAACACTGGAACACTATAACACTGCAACACTGTAACAAACACTGTAACACTGCAACACTATAACACTGCAACACTGTAACAAAGTGTAGCAGGATGGGTATTGTGGCCCTGTGTCCATCTGTAGGAGATGGTGCCTAATTGCCTGTCTCCCTCTGGCCAATGGCAGTAGGGAGAGGGGGGTATAAAAGCCGGTAGGTGTCACTGGATTTCTCTCTTGCTTGTGGAGGCCGAGGGCACGTCACTTCCTGTTGCCTCATCCCTGTCCTTCTTCTGTTGGGGTTTGCAGGTAGGCTAGTTGTGGCTGCGTTACCAGTTTGCATGTTTAGTTGACAGTAAATAAGACTATTGCTTTTGTTGTAGGGCCGGATTGGGTTCCGTGGGTCTGTGAGCTGCACATGATTACTGCCGGTGGGTCCTCCGTTTCATGTACTGCGCTGTTGCTGCAGTGCGCATATGGCAATTTGTGTGTGTGTGTGTTTGCAGGTTGCCGCTGCAGAAACAGCAGTCTTGGGTCCTTCCCCTCTCCTGCATGTGTGGACAGAGGCAGCTGGACTGGTAACGGCTTTACTGGGGGAACGACTGTATCGGCTACTTTCACTGCCCGCTTGACCACTGCTGCTTTGCCTACGGGAGGTCGTTTGCCTACAGGAAGTTGCTTTGCTCACAGCGAATTGCTTTGCTTATAGAGAAATACACTGATTTTAGGGGATTGCCCTCCTTGGGGAATTACTGTACTTTGGGGACTGCTTTGATTCTGCCACACAGCTTGGCCTGTTGGAGCCGAGCACTGGCGCTCCGTTTCGGACTGACTTGCCTCACGGAGGGTTGTCGGCACCCGCGGCATTGGTCGCTTCGGCCTGGCGGCCCCTTTAAGTCCTGTGTTTTATTGTGTGTGTGTGTGTGTGTGTGTGAGTGTGTGTGCGCGTGAGATGTTAATTGGGGAGGGGAAATTTATGTTTATATTTTGTGGTGTGCGTTTACTGGCCGTGTGAGTCTCCGCATGCAATTAAAAGTTGTTGTTTTTGGTTTGTGGGAATTTAAGTTGATTACTACTTATAATTAATAATTTTGGTTAAGTGTGTGTGCGTGTGGTTACTTCTGAGTATGTTGTAGATAATGGTTATTTATCAAAGTATGATTCAGTTTTTGTATTGATTTATTTACCTAGTTTAGTTAATTTTTGTTTTTGTATAGTTAGGTTTGATTTTGGTTCTTATATATTGTGGTTTTTTTTACTCTTGTGTTTGTCCTTTCAGGGGGTTGAGACTACAGTGGTGGACGTGGTGTCCTCGGTGGCGGTGTCTCCTTTGTGTGTCGTGTGTATGCTTTCACCCCAGGTTGATTTTCACCAGTGTGTGCGTGTGTCACGAGTGTTTGGGGTGACCTTCCCGGGACCCTCTTTATTTCTTGGACCCATCTCCCTACTGGTAGGCCTCCACCCTGATTGGTTCCCCTCATTTCCCTGGTAACATCAGGTGGATGTTATGGCCTTCTTTTTATTATTCAATGTTTAATAAAGTGATTTTTGTAATTTGACCTCGTCTCTGCCCCGTTGTATGACGGATCTGCATGCCTTTAGGATTATGATAGTTCCCTGGGTGAAATTCCCAGGGTGGCGTTGTCTGGCAACACTAAGCTAAGGTTAAAGTGAATTAATTGGCTAACCTCCAACCCCGGTCGCCACAAAAGCAACACTGGAACACCGCTAAACAGCAACATTGTAACACTGGAACACTGCAACATTGTAACACTGCAACACTGTAACACTGCAACATTGTAACACTGTAACACTGCAGCACTACAACATTGTAACACTGCAACACTGCAGCAATACAACATTGCAACACTGCAACACTGGAACACTATAACACTGCTAAACAGCAACACTGTAACACTATAACACTGGAACACTGCAACACTATAACACTGGAACACTGCAACATTGTAACACTGTAACACTATAACACTGCAACACTGTAACAAACACTGCAACACTGGAACACTGCAACATTGTAACATTGTAACACAGCAACACTGGAACACTACAACATTGTAACACTGTAACACTGCAACACTGGAACACTGGAACACTACAACATTGTAACACTGTAACACTGCAACATTGTAACACTGTAACAGTGCAGCACTACAACATTGTAACACTGCAACACTGCAGCAATACAACATTGCAACACCGCAACACTGCAATATTGTAACACTATAACTCTGCAACACTGCAACACTGTAACACTATAACACTGCAACACTGCAACATTGTAACATTGCAACACCGGAACACTGGAACACTATAACACACCAACACTGGAACAATATAACACTATAACACTGCAACATTGTAACACTGTAACACTGCAACACTACAACATTGTAGCACTGCAACACTGTAATACTGTAATACTGCAACACTGCAACACTTTAACACTATAACAATGCAACATTGTAACACTGTAACACTCTGAGAAGAAAATGATGCTCTGATATAAAGAAAGACAGAAAAGAACATTCTGCCTCAGAGATATTAAACACACATACACATACCACCGCCCACACGTTGCACCAAAGCTTCACTGTACAAATACACAAACACACATCCATCTCTGCTGTGTCTGTTATCATGAACCCACTGCACCAACATAAGTAAGAAACCAGATCAGGACCATGACTTTTATAGTAATCATATTGTTAATGGTAAAACAAACACATGAATGAACCTCTGATCTCTGAGGACACCTGGGGCCTTTCATCCCCTCAAGGCTCCTCCTACATGTGTACATGTGACAGACTGAAGGTGTGTACCCCCAGGTGTGTACGGGGGGGGGGGGTGTACATACCATCACCCTGTGGGCAGATGACTGAATGTTTTTCTCTGTTGTTCTGGATGTGAGGACTTCTTCCTCTGCTCGACCAGGGTCAGGATCTTCAAACTACTGAGATCATGGTCCCTTAGAGTCCTGACCCACCTCAGACTGGTCTCTCACAGGGTTGGTGGTTCGATTCCCTGCTCCCGATGTGATGGCTTGGAAGAAGTCGGTAAGTGGACCGTGAGTTGTTGTTGCTGTTTCTCATAATCAGGACTGATGTTTTCATCTAAACAGTGTGTTTTTTTATTTTGGGAGGGGTCACTAGGGGCCCAGCAGTAGATTGAGACCCCGAGGCCCCTGATGGATCCAGGTTACAGATCCTACACCGACGTGACCAAAACCCTGAGGGTGTTGTTCACAGTTTGTTCTCAGTCTGATGTTTGTGTTATTTTTATACTGAAGCAGCGAAGAATAACACACACACACACACACACACACATGCACACACACACGCACACGCACACACGCACACACACCCGGCTGCAGGCTGCTCTGTCTGACAAAACAAATGAACCTCCCTCCTCTTCTCTTCCAACATGGCCGCTGGGCGAAGCATTGCTCACACACACTCCCATATGTCTGTGTTCCTGTACTTGTGAGGACCAACAGTGATGTGGGCTGCACCAATAGCATCCTTTAAACCAAGGTCTCTCACACACAGACACACACACAGACACTCTGTCTCCATGACGATGTCTGATGATATCGTCTCCATCAGCAGACTTCATTTCCTCCTCTGATACACATCTGACTATATGTGTGTGTGTGTGCGTGTGTGTGTGTGTGTGTGTGTGTGTGTGTGTGTGCGTGTGTGTGTGTGTGTGTGTGGGTGTGTGGGGGACATTTATTCTGGTTCTCATGTTTTTCAGGGGCCGGTTTCTGGCTGTTATCTGCCAGACATGGGCCAGACACTGTCTGGATGTAACTTGGACTGGACCTGCTGCTGGTCTGAAGGACCAGGACCAGGACCAGGTCTGAGCTTTATGACATCTGTTACACTGGGGTTGTGCGCAGTGTATTGTAGTAGATCACTATTGTGTATAATCTGTCGGCTGACCTCACAGGAAGTGGATCCAAACTGCTGACTCGTCGTCAGCGCGATGACGTTGACTCTCATTCTGCAGCCGGTCAAACTCAATCATTGACCAATCAATCAATAAGTTCAGTCACGCTCATTCATCTGCTGCTCCACTGTGTGACCTGCAGGGTCAAAGGTCACAGAGGGCTCAACATTACGACTGCAGGGTCCTTCATCACCACAGTCAGGACTATTGATGAGCTAATAATTGATTGGTTATTCCTCCTGTCAGGTTGAGCTTCAGGATCAGGATCAGGTCTGATGTTAGTTCATGTCTGCAGAGTCCACCAACAAAGACGTGGACCAGGAATCAGAGGAGTCGAGAGGATTCACATCTCCATGGAGACCACTGTTTATCTGTCTGATGGATCCTCACAGTGACTGAGTTTGATCCTTGTGGATTGGAGGTGCTGCTGCACTGAGACCACGTCACTCAGAGACCAGGTTTCACAGGTAGTCAGAGACCTGTGGGGACCAGGTTTCTGCAGCAGGTCAGTCATTCACTGAGCTTACCCTGGACCTGGTCTGGATCATCTGGTCGCCCTCCATCAGGCAGCTCAGATTTAGTCCTGTAGTGATAGACCTCTCCTGTCATGGGGGGGTGAACCTGGGTCCTTCTCTTCTCTGTCCCCCCTCCTCAGAGTGTGGGAGCTCCTCTGTCCCTGGTGAAGTGATGAGTCCTGTCATCTGAGGGTCACTGACAGTCTGGGGTCAAAGGTCACCTGCACTCACTCATATCTGCACACGGTGATGCAGGTAGCTGGTTGTTCACCTGGAGCACCTGTGGTGCCCTTTGTCGTCCTGGCTGCCACCCACAGACTCACCTGCTCTGAGGATTTCCTCATTTGGTTTAATAGAGGTTTTCTGCAGTTGCTGATGTGGTCCAGATGTGTGCTGTGTTTACCAGAGCAGTTCTGGTTTTGTTCCGGTTTTGTTCGGGTTTGGTTCAGGTTTGGTTCTGGTTTTGTTCAGGTTTGGTTCTGGTTTGGTTCTAGTTTGGTTCTGGATTTGTTCATGTTTGGTTCCGGTTTTGTTCGGGTTTGGTTCTGGTTTGGTTCTGGTTTGGTTCTGGTTTGGTTCTGGCTACTGGTTCTAGGAGACGCACCATGTTTAGTTTGCTGTCCTCTGGTTTATGTAGCAGTGTTGTGTTATCATGTGTCATTCAGGAGGTAAGTGATAAAGTGTGTGTCTGTTTTTGTCAGTTGTCTGCAGTTAGCTGTGAGTCAGTCAGCTGTGATTGGATAGTGAGGATGACATCACTGTGCCAGGTTCACAATGATCAAGTCTGAAACCTGCCGGACAGTTTCTGTCAGACACAAACCATTGACCTCGTTTCAGAAACCAGGTCAATCTATTCTGGATGGAAGCAAGTGGGGACCAGTTTAAGGAGGACAGAAGACGCGGCAGGAGGAAGAAAATCCACCTTAAGAAGGTTTTTATTTTCTGGAGATGTAATAACCTGCAGCAGGAGGAGGTCAGAGGTCAGCTGAGAGCAGCCTCAAAGGAAACAGAGAGTCAACCTGATGACCCAGACTGAGATAAACCAGACACCTGGACTGACTCCAGATCAGCTGATAAAACCGCAGTTTGAACAGGAAGTTACAAAATAAAAGCCATCAAGATCAGTGTCTGTGTGGAAACATCAGGTACACACAGGTCTCTGTTTGTGTCCGTCCAGACTACAACACAACCTGGAGCTTTAGACTAAAACGGGTCCAGCAGCGTTTCTGAGAGTCTCTGTTTTAGAGGCTGAAGAGCCTGGAGGAGAGTGGACGGAGGAGGAAACAGAGAAGAAGAGATGAGTTTAAACTAAAACAGAGAAGAAGAGATGAGTATAAACCAAAAGCTGTCAGAGTGGGCGGAGCCTGCAACTCCTCCAGAGTGACAGACAGACTAACATAAATGACACAGTGATGAAGGTGAGACAGGTGAGTCTGTCTGCTGCTTCCTGCTCCTCCTCCAGCAGAACTACACTGTGTCCCTGCGGAACCAACAACCATTAACAAAAACCTTGACAAACACAAAGAGCCGCGGTGGAAATGTAAATCTCCTCCTCACATCAGGCCTCAGGGAGTCTCAGAGGAGGAGGAGGTCAGAGGTCAGAGGTCACACAGAGGGTCAGAGAGATGAAGCAGCAGACAGTGAGTCAGGCTCAGACATGTTAACACATCAATGTCCGCACACACAGTCTCAGGGTTTACACAACACACACACACACACACACACACACACACAACACACACACACAACACACACACACACACTGCTCTTAAATAAAGACCAGCCTCATGAATATTAATGAGCTGCAGGTGGGGTTTGAGTCTCTGATTATAAAAACACAGACCACAGACCAGACCAGACCTGGATCCATCAGTCCTCAGAGTCCCACAATCCTCTCTGCTCCATCAGCTGTTCAGGTTAAATTTAAATGATTTAAAAACACACGAAAATAAAAGTTTCACCTTCTAACCACAGAACAGATTCAGTTGACTGGAGCACAATCAACAACACAACATTATCTACTGATGAAAACAAGCCACCAAAACTAAAACTGTGAATATTAACCTTAACTTTCAAACACTTCTACATAAAATCAAGATCTAGTCAAATAAAACCAGGAAAATAAAATTCACCACAATAAAATACATTGATGAAGATTTTAGGTAAAAATACAACTGAAACAAGAGGAAACATCATTGACCAGCTGATCACTTCCATTCATCTGGAGTGGATCATGTCCACCAATAAAGATGGACGACATCACAGCTCCACACCAATCACAGCACAGACTCAAATGACATCACTCTGGATGTGGACCTGGACTCTGGATGTAGACCTGGTCTCTGGATGTGAACCTGGTCTCTGGATGTGAACCTGGTCTCTGCAGAGGTGGACCTGGTTTCTGGATGTGAACCTGGTCTCAGGATGTGGACCTGGACTCCGCAGAGATGGACCTGGTCCCTGGATGTGGACCTGGACTCTGGATGTGGACCTGGTCTCTGCAGAGGTGGACCTGGTCTCTGGATGCGGACCTGGTCTCTGGATGTGAACCTGGTCTCTGCAGAGGTGGACCTGGACTCTGGATGTGGACCTGGACTCTGGATGTGAACCTGGACTCTGGATGTGAACCTGGACTCAGGATGTGAACCTGGTCTCAGGATGTGGACCTGGACTCTGCAGAGATGGACCTGGTCTCTGGATGTGAACCTGGTCTCAGGATGTGGACCTGGTCTCAGGATGTGGACCTGGACTCTGGATGTGAACCTGGACTCTGGATGTGAACCTGGTCAGGGTTCACATCCAGAGTTAACAGGGGAGTGAGACAGGTGGAGAGAGTGGACAACAGGGAGGTGAGACAGGTGGAGTGAGTGGACAACAGGGGAGTGAGACAGGTGGAGAGAGTGGACAACAGGGAGGTGAGACAGGTGGAGTGAGTGGACAACAGGGGAGTGAGACAGGTGGAGAGAGTGGACAACAGGGGAGTGAGACAGGTGGAGAGAGTGGACAACAGGGGAGTGAGACAGGTGGAGTGAGTGGACAACAGGGGAGTGAGACAGGTGGAGAGAGTGGACAACAGGGAGGTGAGACAGGTGGAGTGAGTGGACAACAGGGAGGTGAGACAGGTGAAGTGAGGGGACAACAGGTAGACAGACAGGTAGACAGACAGGTAGGACAGCGGAGCAGTTAGACAGCAGTGACAGTGAAGGCTGTGTCTCTGATGACAGTGATCTGTATCACACTCAGAAACCAGCCAGTCAGGAAGAAAAGGCTTATTCAGCCAAAGTGCTGAAAACGTTCCTCCAGGAGACCAAGAACATGAAAGGTGTGAATCTGGAACATTATTTTCCTGATAAACAAATGTTTTACACCTCAGCCAGACGTCACGTCAGGAATATGTCATGCCTCAGCTGGATAGCTGAGTTCTTTTGTTTCCCCCAGTGTTCTTTGTCTTGTACTTCCTGTTTTATTCTGATACTCACCTCTTATCTCGTTTCAGGTTCCTCACTTCCTGCCCTCGTGTGTCTTCCCCTCGTGTAATTACCTGCCCTGCCCTAATGTGTTGCATCTGTGTCTCATTGTCTTCCCTCTCCCAGAGTATTTAGTCTCAGTGTTCCCTTCCTTCTGTGAAAGTTCGTCATGTTCCTTGTGACTACGTTCCAGCCTTTTTTCCCCATGAGCCTGATTAGTTCCTTGTCTTGTTTTTGGTTGTTGACCCTGCCTTTGCCTGCCGATTTGGATACCTTTGCTTCGCTGACTGATCACCCGTGTACCGACTTTGCCTTTATTAAAGGACATATTGTGAACTTGCAAACTGTGTCTGTCTGCATCTGAGTCCGAGCCATTGTTCAGACCTGACAGAATAAAGCCAAATCAGACTTTACTGATCAAGAAGTGTTCAGACTGAAGAAACTGATTCTTAAAGTCAAAAAAGAAATCTGTTAATGATGAAGGGAAAGACACTGCTTTATATTTTATTTAATTTAACTGTTTTTTGTACTGTTTTAAATCTCTCACCTTTTATGGACACCTTTCAAGTGGGGAGTTTGAACATCAATGGGGCCAGAGAGGTTAAAAAAAGAGCTGTCGTGTTTGAAGCAGCAAGACTCAAAAAGATGGATGTTGTCTTTTTTACAAGAGACTCACAGTGACGGTGCTAATGAAGGCGACTGGCGTAGAGAATGGGAAGGGGAGGTGGTTTTTAGCCACGGCACTGCACTCAGTGCAGGGGTGGGCATCCTGTTCTCTAAAGGTTTTACTCCGACGTCACTGACTGTGGAGCACGTCATCCAGGGGAGGTGTCTCTTAGTCAGAGCCGGGTTTGATCATTTTACTGTTGTTTTTATCAATGTGTACGCTCCCAATAACGGTGCAGAGAGGAAGCTCCTTTTTAGGGATATTAACGACAAATTAAAAGATTGTGGCTCAACAGATTATTTGTTTTTAGGTGGGGACTTTAACTGTACTGAAGATGAGATTTTAGATTGAAACCATGCAGAGCCTCATCCAGCCTCTCAGCAGGCTCTGAAGCAGCTGGTCTCCTCCCATGGCCTGGTGGACGTATGGAGAAGGTTGCACACAAGCTGCAGACAGTACACATGGTCCCACGTTAGCTCGTCTTGACCGTTTTTATTGTTTTAAACACCATCTTAATGTTTTTAAAACATGTAAGATTCTGCCAGTGGGTTTTACAGATCACGCTTTGGTTTTATGTCGTGTTTTTATTAGAAATATTTTACCTAAAAGTGCCTACTGGCATTTTAATTCAGTTTTAGTAGTTGACCAAAGTTTTAGAGAAGCTCTTAGTTATTTATGGACTGGTTTTAGACAGAGGAAGGGTGAGTTTACCTGCTTAAGGCAGTGGTGGGACTTTGGTAAGACTCAGATCAAAATGTTATGTCAGCAGCACACACTCAATGTCACTTGTCACATCACCAGATCTATCAGAGATCTGAAGACTGAGATTGTGGAACTGGAACATCTGAATGAGTCCACGGGAAATCGAAGATGTATTGAAATCCTCAAGACCAAAAAGATGGCTTTAGCCGACCTGCTGGACACTAAAGTACAGGGTGCGCTGGTCCAGTCCCGAATCCAGGACATCACCGAGATGGATGCTCCTTCTGGCTTCTTCTTTGGCTTGGAGAGGAAGCAGGGCCAGAGGAAGCTGATCCACTCTCTGCTGTCAGACACAGGACAAGAGCTGACTGAACCAGGCCAGATCAGGGGGAGAGCTGTGGAGTTCTACACCTCACTGTATAAAAGTGACTACAAGGAAAATGAAGAACTGTTAAATGACTTCTGTGCTGAGCTGCCACAGGTCTCTGAAAGGACCAACGACCAGCTGGAGCGTCCCCTGACGGTACAGGAGCTACACGCTGCCCTCCAGACCTTGCAGGGCCGGAAGGCCCCGGGCATCGACGGCCTCAGTGTGGAGTTTTATAATGCTTTCTGGGATATCCTGTCGCAGGACATCCTGGAAGTGTTCAACGAGAGCCTCGCCGCCGGGTCACTGCCTCTGTCCTGCCACAGAGCCGTCATCACCCTCTTGCCAAAAAAAGGTGACCTGCAGGACATAAAAAACTGGCGCCCTGTGTCTCTCCTATGCACGGACTATAAGATCCTCTCCAAGGCCTTGGCCATCCGATTGAGAGGAGCCATGGAGGAGGTCATCCATCGGGACCAGACGTACTGTGTACCCAGCAGGTCCATGGTAGACAATGTCTACCTTATTCGGGATGTTTTGGAGGTCTCCAGTTCATTGGGGATAAATATTGGACTGATCTCATTAGATCAAGAAAAGGCTTTTGACCGTGTTGAACACCAATTCCTCTGGAAGACCATGGAGAGGTTTGGGTTCAGCGCTGGTCTCATAGCCAAGATCCAGGTGCTGTACAGTGACATTGAGAGTGTGCTTAAGATCAATGGCAGCTTGTGTGCTCCTTTTAGAGCGCGTAGAGGCGTCCGGCAGGGCTGCGCTCTGTCTGGGATGCTCTATGTGTTCTGTCTGGAACCCCTCCTCAACAAAATATGCTCGAGTGTTCAAGGCCTGTTTTTACCTGGTTTTAAGAGTAATGTGGTTTTATCTGCTTATGCAGACGATGTCATTGTTTTTATAAAAGATCAGCGTGATGTCGACACAGTAGCCCACATTACTGACAGGTTCTCTGTTGTGTCGGCTGCGAGGGTGAACTGGGAGAAGAGTGAGGCCCTTGCTGTCAGTGAGTGGCGTGAGGGCCTCCCGGTTCTCCCTCAAAGCCTGACCTGGAAGAGAGACGGCCTCAAATACCTCGGCATCTATCTAGGAATTGAAAAAGTAGTGAAGAAAAATTGGGAGGGCATAGCTGAAAAAGTGGAAGGTAAGCTGTCGAGATGGAGATGGCTTCACCCTCAGATGTCTTACAGAGGAAGAGTGCTGGTTTTAAACAATCTCGTAGCTTCTCTGCTGTGGCACCGACTGGCCTGTCTGGATCCGCCGTCAGGTCTGTTGGCTCTGATCCAAGCAAAAATGGTCAATTTTTTTTTGGGATCGTTTCCATTGGGTGCCACAGTCAGTTCTGTTTTTATCCAGAGAGGGGGGGGGGCAGGGCCTGGTCCACCTGGCCAGTAGAACGGCCACCTTTAGGATACAGTTTGTTCAGAGGTATCTGACAGGACCGTCTGACTTAGTGTGGAGGGATGTGGCCAGCTGCATATTCAGGCGTGTGAACAGTCTGGGGCTGGATGCTGCTCTGTTTTTAACTGACTTTAAATGTTTTAAGTTAAGTGGGTTGCCTCCGTTTTATCAGGGTGTTTTTAAATCCTGTGCTCTTTTTAATTGGAAAAACTTTCAAGGGTCTGACTCTCTGCACTGGTTGTTGAAGGAACCTCTGATCTGCGGTGGCAGACTAGACATCTGCAGCAACACCACGCCTGGGCTGATGGGGGCGCTGTGCCGCTCTAAGACCGTCATCCTAAAACAGCTGGTGGATGCGGCGGGGCCGGCGCTCACTGATGCCCAGGCTGTGAGCTCTGTGCTGGGGGTGCACTCTGTCCGGCTGGTGAGGAGAGGCCTGGAGCTCTGGAGGCAGAAGCTCTCAGTGAAGGAGAGGAGCCTCCTCCTACGCCACTGCAGAGGAGGAGCTGAGCCCGACCCCACGGACACCTTCCCTGATCTCCATCTGAGCCCTGGGTCCGAGGAGCCCGGTGGCCCTCTCTTAAAAGTTTGGAACCAGGAGAAGCTGACCCTCCACAGAGCAGACAAACAGACAATATACAGGAACACCGTGAAGGCAACCAACACAAAGGGCCTGTTCAACAGGGCAGCCACCGTGTGGACGGACAGACTGGGGGGACAGAGTCCACAGTGGAGGACTCTCTACAAGCCTCCACTAAAGAAACGGACTGGAGACCTTCAGTGGAGGATTTTACATGGTGCTATTGCCACTAACGCTTTTTTATCTGTTTTTAACAGTAGTGTTGTGAATGAGTGTCCGTTCTTCAGTCTGTCTGAGACCATTTCTCATGTTTTTACTGAGTGCAGGAGACTCACTGAGCTGTTCAGTGTTTTAACTGGGGTTTTTAACCTTTTTAATGTTGTGTTCTCTGCCTCTGTTTTTATTGGTGGTGTCACATACAGTAAAACCAGAAAAGCAAAGTGCCAACTTTTAAATTTTTTATTAGGAGAAGCCAAACTGGCGGTCTACCTGACGCGCAGGGACAAACTGCAGGATGGACCCACGTGTGATGTTGTGGCCTTGTGGAGGCAGAGCGTTAAAGCCAGACTGAGGCTGGAGTTCTGCTTCCACAAGGCCACAGAGAATATGGACGTCTTCAAGGAGCAGTGGGGATGTGACCGGGCTCTGTGCAGAGTTTCTGAGCAGGGAGAGCTCACATTCACCAGCCATCTTAATTAGAGTATTTATGTCTGACCAGTTTTTGATGTGATTGATGATGTGTTAGTAATAAAGTGTTTTCTAAAAGTCAAAAAAAAGTCTCTCTCTCTCTCTCTCTCTCTCTCTCTCTCTCTGTCTCTCTCTCTTTCTTGTGGTCTCTCATCCCCTCAGCTCCATCACAGTATTGACTCCTCCATATAATTCACTGTATTGATGTCTCACTGTGAGGTCATCCAGTAGAATCTCTTTCGTGATCCCAGTTCTTTAGGAACACGGTCCGGTTCTACGTGCTAAGGCTGATTATAATGAATGTTCTCTTTTCAGTTTGGACACAAACAGAAACTAACTGAGTTGTCTCAGCGCTGTCTCTAGAACCTGCTGAATGACTGTTAGAACCTTTTTGATGGCCCCAGAACCTTCTTAGTGATCCCCATAATCTTTTTAATTAACTCTAGAACCTCCTCATTCACCTTTAGACCGTCTTAAATTTGCTATAACATTCCTAAAAACGTCTAGAACTTTCTTAATGACTATTAGAGCCATGTTGTACAGCATCTTCCTAAATCATCCCTCACTCCTAGAACCTAGAACTGTTACTGAATCCAGAACCTTCTTAATAATAACTAGAACCTTCTTAATGAGCCAGAACCTTGTTAGTGGTCCATAAAACCATCTGTATCACCCCTGGAACCCCCTAAATGACCTGGATCAGCTGCTGTTGTGGCTCTGTATCACTGCATCACTGTGGAGCTGGAAGAACTTCTTTTGTTTGTGAAGTGGACCAATCAGCACAAAGGAAACCTGGGACTACACCAGGAGCCGGTTCTTGACTCGGGCCCCGGTGACGATCATGTGGTCCTGGTTTTACCTCCAGTACTGGAGCTCAGAGAACTCATGTATGAGCAACCCCCACATGTACAAGTATAACACACACACACACACACACACACACACACACACACACACACCTCAGGGGAAGTCATCTCAGAGGTCACAGTGATGTCATCACTAACATCCAGGATCACAACATAACTCACATCAACACTGACACACACAGTGTTTACTGCTGCAGGCTGCAAATACAATCTATACACAGCTGTGTGTGTGTGAGTGTGTGTGTGTGTGTGTGTGAGTGTGTGTGTGTGTGTGTGTGTGAGTGTGTGTGTGTCTGTCTGTGTTTGTGTGTGTGTGTGTTAATCCTGCCTGTTGTATTAAACACTGAGGTCTCTCACAGATTTAATTGTTGCTGGAGGCAAAGAAGCAGAAACCTCATTGTTACCACACACACACACACACACACACACACACACACACACACTCACACACACACACAAACACACACACACACACACACACACACACACACTGAGCTTTATTGGAGTGAAAGTTTAAAATTATTAAAAGATTAAAACCAAAGTAAAGTAATGTAACTGTAATACTTCACCACAGCTTCATGCTAACATGCTAACATGCTAGCATGTTAGCATTTTAGCATGTTAGCTTGAGTTGCAGCTGACGAGCCTGGAGTCCAGTCTGAATGTAGAGCTCCTGGTCTCTGTCAGGAGGAGGACTGGGCTCTGTTTTTACTGTTTGAGGTTTCTACTGTGACATCTGCTAAAGTCATCACACACACACACACACGCACACACACACACACACACACACACACACACACACACACACACAGTGACCTCAGCTGTCAGGCTGCTGGTGATTTAATAAAGTCATTTAATGAAAAACCTTCATGAGCTGCAGATTTACGGTGGGAAGATCCTGCTGCCTGATTACCCAGAATGCACCAGGGTGTGAGCTAAACGGAGATGAAAGAGGAGCTGAAAATATCTGCTAATGTGATAAAAGCATGTGACGGAGGACGGAGGGACGCACTCAAACTGCAGACACATGAACTGTAACATGAGCTCGGGTCCAGTCGGGTCCAGGTCTGTGAACATCTCTGAACTGGCTCCAGCTGTTCCCTCAGAACGTCTCCTACAGTTCTAGTAGGTCGAGGGCTGAGGTTCTGTCCTTCAGTAAGAACCTCACTGTGATGACATCAGTATTGTTGCCTCCTGGACCCTCAGGGGCCCAAGATCTGCTTGTTAGTTTGTCCAAATACTGTTCACACTTTATCCCAAAGCTGCGAAACAAACAGAAGGAGCCATTAAATGATGATGATGATGATGATGATGATGGAGACATCTACAATATTTTCCTGTCATCAAGTCTTTTCTGTTGAGAGTCTGATCCTGACCCTGTGACCCCCCCCCCCCCTCAGAGGACTGAGGATGAATGACTGGGAGGGTGGTGTTTCCTCCCAGTCTCGGCTCTGAGCTGTGAGATAAGATCCGTCTGTTCGGCTGTGTGTTCTCAGGTATTCACGCTGCTCCGTCGGTGCGACGACAGCCTGACTCCGTCTATCTGCAGCTCATCTCCTGCAGGTCTGAACAGCTCGCTCTGATCCTGCAGCGCTGTCTCCTCCGCAGCATCACCGGGTCACGTGACTGACCTCACGGATCCAAACGAACAGTCGCTGATGTGACTGAGGCTCAGCAGGTGTTTGGTTCTTTCTGCAGAGACAGGACAGGTGAGGCTACAGGTGTGAACCTGAAAAGTGTCTGTACTGTCCCCTAGAGACGAGCACATGTTGTCATGATGTACAGGGGCCACACTGACGGGCCCCTGACCCCTGACCCCTCTGTGTCCATGTGGGTCTCTATAGAGAGAGAGAGAGAGACAGAGAGAGAGAGAGACAGAGAGACAGAGAGACAGAGAGAGAGAGAGAGAGAGAGAGAGAGGTATGCATCTCATGAATCCAGTTTGATGAAGCAGACGATGTGATAACACTAAATCACACACACACACAGAGGTCTACCAGCCCCTCCCCTACTGTACAGGGTAACTGTTGTCTCTGTCTTGTTGTTCACAGCACCCCCCACCCCGGGCCCTCCCCCCTTCAGTGTCTCTTAGGGGTCTCTGGTCTCCTGTTGAACTGGTTTTGTGTCGAGGTCAGCAGCTCAACAGGGATTATCCCAGTCAGCTCACACACACACACACACACACACACACACACACACACACACAGCTCACTGGCCTGAGACTTTGGATCAAACTGCAGAAGTTCTAATCTGGACCTTTCAACTGTGAATGATGAACATTTACAGACACATAACACAGCAACAATCTGTATAAAATCACATGTAAAAGCTCCTTCAGGTTCTCTTGTGTTCAAACGTTCAGCTGAGAGCAGAGGTCACTGAGTAAGACAGAGGTCACATGACAGGAAGTCAGAAAAATGAAGCAGAATGAACCTGGACCCTGAAGTTATTTAAGGGGAGACAAGTAGAATCTGAAGCTCCCGATGGACCCTGAACTCAGCACCAGACTTTCACCACACCACAGTTTGCTCCTTTAATGTGAAAACCAGAACAGGAAGTGTGACATTCCACTGAGAGTTCTCGTCTGTCTGCAGCTCCACAGCGCCACCTGCTGCCCCTCAGGTGTGTTACCCCTCTGTGATCCTCTGCTGCCCCCTGCTGCTTCATGGCAGACACACACTCATCAAACTGGGTCAAAAGCTCCAAACACACAAGTAAGTGGGCCTTGAATGGAGAGTGGCTGTTCTCACAGTTGAGTTTGTCACCTGTTGGCTCCAGGTGTTTCTCTACCTGCAGTCAAGAACCAGCAGGAACCAGTTTCACTGTTGTTCCCTGTTTCACTGGGACCAGACTGACTGTGCTGCACAGGCTGGATCATGAATCTCATCTTGTTTCCTGCTTCAAACTAATAGATGTTGTTTGTTTTTACCTCGATCATCAGCGAGCTTCAATCACTATGACCATCTTTGACCTGTCACCCTAAACCTAAACCAGGTCCTGACCCTCAAACACAGTGAGAAAATGAGGACCTGCCCAAACACCCCCCCTCCAAGACTTTTATTTTGTAGTTTCTAAAAGAATGACAAAAAGAATTTAAAAAAATAAAACCACAAAAACAAACATAAAAGTCAAACTGAAATAAATAAAAGTAGAGACAATGAATGAAACACAGTAAACACTGTGTCATTCTGGAGACTGATGAGTTCACTCAGTATCCCATAATGCATCAGGATAAGTACCATACAGCCAATGCTGAGAGAGTGAGTCTCCGTGTCTCCTCCTCCTGTGATGACATCACCCATGTTGTTGCAGAGATCAAAGAAAAACCACAAACAAGAAAACACTGAAACCAACCTGTTCCCACGGTAACAACACAACAGCAACAAGCAGTGCTGTGAATGTCTGTGTGACTCTTAACAACACAACACAACACAACAACATAAATCTATATATTTGATCTATCTGTGTGTGGGTCTGAATCCTGGACCCTAAACTCCTGTTTGGTTTCCGTGGCAACAGACAATAACAAACTGATTAATAATCCATCAATAATCCAGTTTGATCTCAAGAGTCTGTGAGAGAGAGAAAAGAAAGTGTTTGACTTTAAATAAAGTTCACATGGCAACGCTCCAAAATAGTGTCTGTGTTGTGTGTGTGTGTGTGTGTGTGTGTGTGTGTGTGCGTGTGTGCGTGTGTGTGTGTGCGTGTGTGTGTGTGTGTGTGTGTGCATGTGTGTGTGTGTGTGGGGGGTGTGGTCTGGTCATGTGATCAGGGCGAGGCTGGAGGACTTAAACAGGCTCCTGTTTGACACAGGCTCAGTGTGAGTCTGCAGCTCAGGTGGACTCAGGTGGACTCAGGTAAGTCCTCTTCACTCTGTTTCAGACTGTTTCAGGTTCAGGTGTCAGTCGGACGACCAGGTGAGAGCAGGACAGGAAGCAGGAAGTGAATCTGGAGGCTGGTTGTGTTCCTCCCCCCACACTGAACTTCTCTCTGAGGGTTTTCTGCTGCTCCGTACTTTCACAGCTGCAGTTACCAGCAGCAGCAGCTGGTCAGGCAGAGCAGAAATCAGTGATGTTCCTGTAGGAGGGTTGTGAGCTGGATTCACACCCTCACAGCTCTGGGTTTAAAGCGAGAAACACTCACACGTCCTGTGTTTAAGGTCTGAGTTCTTCTGCTCGAGAACAAACAGCTGATGAGTTGTTCTCAGCTGAATCATGACCTGGCTGTTCTCTCTGCTCTTGGTGGAGACGTTGACTGTCCTGTTCCCTTTCGTCATGTCAGGACTCGCCGTCCGCCGCGCCCACAGACGTTCTCCTCCTCCTCCTCTTCTTCTGCTGCTGCTGTTTACACCGTCTCTCCGTCTGTTCCAGGTCACAGAGGTGCAGGATGGATGTAAGTTTCTGAAAACTCTCACACACAAACTGAAACATGATCACTGAGGGAAACTGAAGGATTAACACCACATCAAGATTAGATTTGTTTTCATTTCTTTATGTTTCACTGTTTATTGTTTAGCTGTGTCTTGTTGATTCATTACCTGTGTTATTTGTTGTATTTTCAATCTTCATGAAGTGAACAAGACCCCACAGACCCACAAGGGCCCCAAGAGCCCCAGGTGTAGTTGTCATATGCTCCAACACAGCCAAATGTAAACTATAACCAGCGCCCCTCCCTCCATCTCGTGGCCCTGAGGCATGTGATGTGTGTGTGTGGGGTGGGGTGGGGGGTGGGGGGGGGGGGGGTGTGTGTGGGGGGGGGGGGGGGGGGGGTCTGTCAACAGAGCAGCATTCATCTGTAAAATCAACAATTTCATACTGAACATTCCTGATGAGTCTGTCATCAACCTCCGAACACACCCTCAGTCTGCACACACACACACACACACACACACCCTCAGTCTGCACACACACACACACACACACACCCTGAAATACACACACACTGAAACACTTACACTAAAACACACACACTGATACACACACTGTGCTGCGTTGCATTCAGGGACCACTTGGACACTCAGTTACTGCTGCTTCTGTTTTGTCTCATTTTACCTGAGACACATGCAGAGTGTCAGTGTCAGACAGTGATGACATCACTGATGTCGGCATGACATCACTGACTCCCTCATCAGACCCATCCTTCGTCTGACCCTGTGGAGACTCGACTCGTCTGTGTTGGTGGAGAGAAGCAGGAGGTGTCAGCACCATCTGCTGGACACCGGAGGAGCTGCTCACTCAAGTGTCAACGCTCCTCCACTTATTTTTCACTTCCTGTGTCTGCAGCTCTCAGACGCTCTTGGTGATTGGCCCTCTGGTGGTAACCAATCAGGAGGTGGCGGTCCTTGGCCTGGTAGTGGTAACCAATCAGGAGGTGGCGGTCCTTGGCCTGGTGGTGGTAACCAATCAGGAGGTGGTGGCCCTTGGCCTGGACAACCCAACAATCCCACCTGGCCAGGTACGCCCACCAACTTCCTCTCCATGTTTGATCCAATCCAAAATGGATCTGTGGAAAACTTACCTGAACCTCAGGTGCTGAGCTGCTGTTCAAACAGAAAAGAGTTCACAGACAAATAAAGACACGTGTCACCTCAGGTCAGCCCCCCGCCAACCCCACCTGGCCAGGCCCCCCGCCTGGTCTTTCTGCAGATGGAGGCGCGTGGCCTGGAGGAAACCCCAGCCAGCCCACCTGGCCGTCCCCCTCCCCCCAACCTGCAGGGCCTGGAGGATGGCCCAGTCCTTCACCTGGACCTGGACCTGGACCTGGACCTGGACCCACCCACCCCACTGCCCCTCAACAGAGTCTGGTGATACAAACAGACACAGTTACACAGTTACACACACACTTACACACAGTTACACACGCAGTTACACACAGTTACATAATTAAACACACAGTTACAAACACAGTTACACATACAGTTACAGACAGTTACACAATTAGACATACAGTTACACACACAGTTACACAGTTACACAGTTACACACAGTTACACACACAGTTACACAGTTACACAAAGTTACACACACAGTTACATAATTAAACACACAGTTACACACAGTTACACAATTACACACACAGTTACACGCACAGTTACACACAGTCACATAATTACACACACAGTTACACGGTCACACACACAGTTACACACATAGTTACATAATTACACACACAGTTACACACACAGTTACACATATAGTTACACATATAGTTACACACACACTTACACACAGTTACACACGCAGTTACACATAGTCACATAATTACACACACAGTTACACAGTCACACACACAGTCACACACACAGTTACACACATAGTTACATAATTACACACACAGTTACACACACAGTTACACACAGTTACACACAGTCACATAATTACACACACAGTTACACACACAGTTACACATACAGTTACACACAGTTACACACAGTCACATAATTACACACACAGTTACACATACAGTTACACACACAGTTACATAATTACACACACACTTACACACAGTTGCACACACAGTTACACATAGTCACATAATTACACACACACTTACACACAGTTGCACACACAGTTACACATAGTCACATAATTACACACACAGTTACACGGTCACACACACAGTCACACACACAGTTACACACACAGTTACATAATTACACACACAGTTACACACACAGTTACACATACAGTTACACACAGTTACACACAGTTACTCACAGTCACATAATTACACACACAGTTACACATACAGTTACACATACAGTTACACACAGTTACACACAGTTACACACAGTCACATAATTACACACACAGTTACACATACAGTTACACACACAGTTACATAATTACACACACAGTTACACACACAGTTACACATACAGTTACACACAGTTACACACACAGTTACACACAGTTACACACAGTCACATAATTACACACACAGTTACACGGTCACACACACAGTCACACACACAGTTACACACACAGTTACATAATTACACACACAGTTACACACACAGTTACACATACAGTTACACACAGTTACACACAGTTACTCACAGTCACATAATTACACACACAGTTACACACACAGTTACACATACAGTTACACACAGTTACACACAGTTACACACAGTCACATAATTACACACACAGTTACACACACAGTTACACATACAGTTACACACACAGTTACACACAGTTACACACAGTCACATAATTACACACACAGTTACACATAGTTACACACACAGTTACAAAGTTACACACACAGTTACACACAGTTACGCACATAGTTCCAACAGTTACACACAGTTACACAGTTACACACACAGTTACACACACAGTTACACACAGTTACACACACAGTTACACATACAGTTACACACAGTTACACACTTACACACACAGTTACACACAGTTACACAGTTACACACAGATGCAGTGAACAGTGTTTTCTGGTTGACAGGCGGTGCCGTATCAACAGAATCTGCCCAGTGGAATTTATGACAAACTGCTGATCACCATCACTGGAACCATCAAACCCAATGCTGACAAGTCAGTGTCAACACTTCAACTTCATTAGATGGATGATGGATGGATGGATGATGGATGATGGATGATGGATGATGGGTGATGGATGGATGATGGATGATGGGTGATGGATGGATGATGGATGATAGATGATGGGTGATGGATGGATGATGGATGATGGGTGATGGATGGATGATGGATGGATGGATGGATGGATGGTGGATGGATGGATGGATGATAGATGGATGATGGATGATGGAGTGGTGATGGATGGATGGATGATGTAGATTGTAGGTTTTCAAACTGTGAGGCGCCTCCACTGGTGATGATGTTAGAATATGGAGAAAGGTTGGGAGTTGAGGAGGTTCTGAGGACTGGAGGTGGTTTCATGTTCTCTGCTCTGTATGAAGTTTTTAGTCGGTTTGTCTGAGCAGGAGGAGTTTGTTGTGAAACTGGACCAAAGTCACTGTAACGCGCTGCTGTATAATCCTGTGAAAGGATCTGGTGGCCTCAGAAATCAGTGATGGTCTCTGTTGTTTTTCAGGTTCACAGTGGATCTGCGCACAGCGAACGACCTGGCCTTTCACTTCAACCCTCGCTTCAATGAGAGTGGCAGGAAGGTGATCGTCAGGAACAGCTGCATCGGCAAGAAGTGGGGCAAAGAGGAGCGAGACCTGCAGCACTTCCCCTTTGTCCAGGGACAGCCATTCGAGGTCAAATATTGATTTTATATCAATAAAAATGCTCAGATTTGTGTTTTTATTACTAACAATTAGCAACCTTGTCAAAATAAGCTCCTAGGTTGGTTTGTGTTTGTCTTCCAACAGTGATGCTCAGGTGTCGAGGTTCCCCGAGTTCATCACTGCACAGAATCAAAGTGTCAGAACATGTGTTTGGTCAATAACAGTTTGTGGTTTTGTTACTGCAGATGAAGATCCTGTGCACCAACAGAGAGTTTAAGGTGGCCATCAACAACTCTCACCTGCTGGAGTTCAAACACCGGATCACTGACCTGAGATCCATCAACAGACTCAACATCTACTACGACCTCAACCTGTCCAAGGTCCACATGGAGACCTTGCCCTGAGTCATGTCACCAGATCCACTGGAGATCCACCATAGAAAGAAGGGTTGGGGGGAACATCTACAGATCTGCAGGAGATCATCAATTCATTCATAAGAAATCCACCACAGTACTATATCCATCATAGAGCAGATGTAGATCCAACAAAGATCTACTTTAAATCAATCAGAAATCTTATGGGGATCTGTTGGAGGGCCACCTGCGTTCTACTGGCAATCTAACAGAGATCTATTGGGCATCCACTAGAGATCTACTGGAGTTCCACCAGCAATCTACTGGAGATCCACTGGGGATCAAACAGAGATTTACTAGAGATCCACCAGAGATTTATTGGGGATCCACCAGAGGTCTACTGGGGATTGTCAGTGAATCCATTGTAGATCTACAGATCATTACTATAAATAAAATAGATTTACAGGACATAGTAGGTAGAGCCACAACAGATTCCCCCATAGATCTACAAAAGATGTTCCAACAATCCTGTTTACAGGTGATCACTATAGATAAATGATTGTAGATGATCATCAGTAGATTCAGTCGATCCTCAGTTAATCCAAAATATATTTTGAATAGACCTTTGTATGATTCTTGGTGAAGTTCGAAAATGTTCATTTATACATTAAACATCCACAGAAGGTTCTCAGTGGATCATCAGTAGATCCATCCTCAGGAGATCCCCTTCTATTTGTACTCAGTGGATTCATATAAATAAAGGGTTCATCTTTAACCTTCTGCAGTTTGTGTTTGTTTGTTTGTATCTGTAAAGAAGGACAAGGCCAAACCGTGACCTCTGACCTCTGAAGTCTACTTATACAATTAGTGTTGTAAAAAAGCAGGTTTTAGCTGATGGAGCCTTTATTATATAGCAAATAGTATTTATTTTTAAATTGCTTATGATAATAATTACAGTATTAAATAGTATTTAATAGTACATTCTGTACCATTTTGCTCAGTTGTTTTGATTTACAGGAGGAACAGAGTTGATGGCCTACATCTTAAAGTATCATGAATAGGTTGAACCTTGTTTCTTATAATGTGCACAGTCTAAATCATCCCATTAAGAGGAAGAAAATATTGAGTCAGCTGAAGAAATTACAATGTGCAATTGCACTAATACAAGAAAGTGAAAATGAACATAAAAAACTGAAAAGGGAATGGGTAAACAAGTACTTCATGCTTCATATGGCAAAAAAAGGAGGGTGGCCATACTAATTAATAAATCCCTACCATTTTCTGCAGAGAAAGTGATTAAAGATGATATGGGAAGATGTATCATGGTGGTTGGCACAATAGGAGATATGACTATTTCGATATTAAATATCTATGCCCCAAATGAAGAAAATGAAACATTCTTTTAAAACATAGCTAATATAGTTACCAGTAACGGACGAGGGATGATAATTTTCGGGGGGATTTCAATACCATACAGAATGGAAGATTAGACAGGTTGCCATCAGAGAGGGGACCATACACAAAAAAACCCAGAGTATTAAATAGTGTTATAAAAGAATTAGGCCTTGTTGATCCATGGAGACATAATAATCCTAAAGGAAGAGACTTTACCTTCTATTCTAACCCACATGGTAGTTATTCGAGAATAGTTTTTGTGTGTGTCAAAACAAGAGATACAGAAGTCAGAGACTGCAGTATGGAGTCCATAACTATAAGTGACCACGCCCCCGTCATACTATCCCTTGAGTTGGGCAGGGAATCCTTCTTTAAGTACTGGAGACTCAATGTGTCAATCTTATCAGATGAAAAGGTTGTCAAAGAACTAAAGCAAAATTTAAAGGAATACTTTCAAATAAATAACAATGGCGAGGTCTCACCATCGATTCTATGGGAGGGAGGAAAAGCAGTCATAAGAGGGAAAATAATAGAAATAACTTCCAGGTTGAAAAAAACTCAATTGGAACAGCAAGGAAAGCTAGAAAGCAAAATCAGATAGTTGGAGCTAGAACATAAAAGAACATCTAACAACTCTATTCTCCTCGAATTAAAAAAAGTGAGACATGAGTTAGATGAACTTTTAACATATGAAGCAGAAGGAGCGCTTTGTTTTATAAATCAAAGATATTATGAGATGGGCAACAGAGCAAGCCGGTTACTGGCATTCCAACTGCAAAAAGCTCAAACAAATAGAATAATCACAAAAATAAGACATCCCAGTTCAAATTTAATCATGGCCAAGCCAAAAGAGATAGCGGAGGCCTTTGCGGAATATTATAAAAATTTATACAGTGACTCAGAGTCTAATCTCACTCTCACTGAGACCAAAACACAAGAATTCTTCAAAAAACTATGTTTAACAGCATTAAAGGCAGAAGAAGCATCTGAAATGATAAAACCAATTTCATCACAAGAAATAGCCAACACTATAAAAACCCTTAAAAGTAACAAATCCCCAGGTACAGATGGCTTCTCAGGAGAATTTTATAAATGTTTTGCAGAAGAGATAACACCAGTACTATGTAAAGTTTTTAACTATGCTCTGTCAACAGGAAACAGCCCAGATACTTGGTCAGAAGCCATAAGACCTGTCAGCTTGCTTTGTAATGATTTAAAACTACTAACAAGCATACTAGCACAGAGAATGCAACAACATATAACTAAATTAATCAAGCCAGATCAAACAGGGTTTATCCTGGGGAGACTAACAATATCAGGAGAACATTAAATCTTATATCATGTGCTAAAAACAACCTCCAACCTACCATGCTGCTTAGCCTAGATACACAAAAGGTGTTTGACTGTGTGAAATGGAACTTCTTATATCAAACATTGGAGGTTTTTGGGTTTCATTCAACATTTATAGACTGGGTAAAAATTATTTATAAAAATCCCAAATCATGGATAAGAGTCAATGGCTGTTGTTCAGACTTTTTCTACCTCGGGCAAGGAGACTGCCTGAGTCTGCTTCTGTTTGCAGCAAGTATTGAACCACTAGCAGAGTCAATAAGACAAAATAAGAACATAAAAGGAATAAAAGATGAAGGGGGCACAGAATACAAAACATTGTTATTTGCGGATGATTTATTAACATATGTAACGGAGCCCTCCATGTCTATACCAGCTCTACTAGATAACTTGAAAGAATATGGTGAAATATCAGGGTATTTGACAAATGAAGCCAAATCAATAACTATGATGCTCTCAGGAGACTGTCCAGTAGAACTTAAAGAAAAGGTCCATTTTAAATGGACTGGAAAAGGGTTTAGATACTTGGGTATAGTTATCACTCCTAGTACAGCACAGCTATTTGAAGCTAACTATGGGAAACTGATAACTGTGATAAAGGATGATTTGGCTAGATGGGAGATTTTACCATTGACTCTGGTGGGAAGAGCAGAAGCAGTAAGAATGAATATACTACCAAGATTGTTGTTCCTGTTCCAGTCATTGCCTATTGTGATTTCTGGAGCTTTTCTAAAAAAATTAGATAAAATTATATCGAAATTCTAAATTCTAATGGCAAAATAAAAAAGCAAGAATTAAATACAAGACGCTTCTCAGCAAAAAGAAAAGGGAGGGGTGAATTTACCTAATTTAAGAAATTATTATTGGGCAGCACAACTCAGAGCCTTAATTATGTGGATCACTAAAGAGAAAGATTCAGTGTGGGTGGAGATGGAGCAAAACACATGTCAAAATACACCTTTAGAATCACTCCCATTTCTAAACGAAAAGGCTCGGAAGAGGCCCGGGATGGGTAACGAATGGATTAAGGGAACAATGAAAATCTGGTCAGCAGTGCGAAAGAAGCTGAAACTGTCAAATTCTGTAGGCAGGGCTACTAGAATAGCAAAGAACCCAGACTTTGTACCATCTACCATAGACTCAGGATTTAACAGATGGGCTGACAAGGGCCTAATATATATCGATCAAATGTTTCAGGGACAAACAATGAAATCATTCACACAACTTCAAAAAGAATTTAACTTACCAGCTCATGACTTTTACAAATTCTTACAGTTAAGAGATTACCTACAGAAACATCAGGAATGGGATCATCTGTAAGGCACCATCCAAATTAGAGGAAGTGATATGGTTGTTCTCAGAGGACAAGTCAAAAAAAGGGATTATATCAAAAATCTATAAAGCACTACAACACGAATGCAATGATAACAACTTGGATATCAAAGAAAAATGGGAACTGGAAGCGAATATCATAATATCAGAAGAAGAGTGGGAGGAAACATTTAAAGAGGGACATAAACTAACTTGAATTTGATTGGAAAGTTAAAATGCGCTACTTTTACACTCCGTTCATCACATCGAAATACAGCAATACAACTGACTTATGGTGGAGGGAGTGTGGCGCAGTGGGTGACTCCACTCATATATTCTGGGATTGGCCAAAAATACAGGATTTTTGGAAGAATGTTCAAAAGGAAATTAAACAGATTATGGGCATTAACTTCCCTCTGGAACCAGCATTTCACATTTTGGGTATAATTCCTGATAGTATGATAGATAAGCGCTCTAAATATTTACTGAGAATCCTGCTGCTAATAGCAAAAAAGACAATAACAGCTTCATGGTTGAAACCACAGCCTCCAAACATAATGCAATGGAGAGACAGGGTAAAAAAATGTGTTTATCATGGAAAAAAATCACAGCAAGACTACAGTTGAAAATGGATATGTTTGATAAAAGATGCTCATTATTAGTACAGGCAATGCCGGGACTCTTGTCACCTCTAATTTTTATTTTTATTTTAAATTTTTTTTATTTTTTATTTTTTTTATTTTATTTTTTTATTTTTTATTACAGGAGGGAATGTTCTTTCTTTTTCTTTTTTTGTATTGTCTTTGCTCTCACCTGTAAATGACTCATACTTTGTATTGTTGTTTTTCTCACTTGTAAAGTACTCATATTAACGCAGAATGCTTGTTAGGGCATTTGGAATGAAGAAGAGGATTGGACTAGCAGAAATAGGACATAAAGGTACAAAAACAGTGACTGAAATTTACAAAGAGTCAGTGGAAAAAAAAAAAGGAGAAAGGACTTTTAAAGAACTTCAAGCAAATATAACTGCATATAATATACATCCCCTCTGTGTTTGTTGAGTTTGTGTTTGTATGTATGTATGTATATGTTAAATAAAAAATCTGTTAAAAAAAAGTACATTCTTACATAGTACAATACTCTAATCACTTTACAATAATTATATGTTGATTTATTTATTTTAATTTACTTCGTTAAAGTATTACAAAGTAATTACTGTATGATATACACAGTAATTTAAAAATGTTTTAAATTACTGCATATATCATTAGTTATTATATTATAATAAATTGTATTTTCAAATTTGTGCATCATTATTAAATGATATTACTATATTACTATAAATCTTTTCTTTAAAAAATAAATTAAATTAATATTTTCAATAGTATATAATTTTAAATATAAATAACAAATTATACCTATTAATCTACCTGTGTTAGTCCAGGCAACTGTTAGTCAGGTAAAGATGAATGTATTTATCTGTTTTATATTTGTGTAAATGACACAGATTTAATGTCACTGTTTGACTCTCAGTCCTGATCCTGGACCTGTTACCTAAACTATTTCACAGGCACCAGGGGGCGACACTGAGACCTCCTGCCGCAGATCCAAGATGTTTGTCTTTCATCAGAGGTAAACGAGGAAACACAAAGATAAAGAGATAAAAAGGGGAGGAGAAGAGGAGAAGGAAATGAGGAGCTTACAAAGGAAAAAGAACACAGAGAAGGAAAGAGGACACAGGGGAGGGGAAAGGGAATAGCTACGGAAGGAGAGTAGGAGATACAGAAGGAGAGGTGGGAGACGCCAGTCCTGGCTGTGACCTTTGACCCTGGTTGTAGGAGGGCTCCTGTTCTCCTGGTTCTGATGTGTTGTTTTGCTGTTGTTGAAACTGAATCGGGCTCTCAGAGAAATTATTAACTACGAAGAGGTCTCACTCTGTCTCTGCTGCTGTGAACCAAGACACTGAGATTTTCTTCATGTCTCAAACATGAACGGATGCATGGAGCAAAATACAAAACGTTTAATTAATTGTTCATATAAAGTAGGTGGTGGTGAAAATACACGAGTAGAACTAAAATCTGCACGTTTGTTAATCAAATTTCCATTTCATCACATTCAAAGAGTTAAACTGTATAAACCGAAGATTTTAATCAAATCTCCTGAAAAGAAATTCAGCGTTGAAACAACGAGGTCAAAAAAGGAGAAAAAATAAGTAATAAATAAAATAAAAAAGTGAATAAAATAAAAGAAGATCAAATTTTAAGTATTGATTATAGTAGTTGGAAAACATACACAAGGCATAATTAGAGCTGCGACATTTGTTTGATTAATCAACCAACAGAAAATTAACTATTTTCATTATTTTCTTAAATTTTAAAGTAAGGTCAAATTATTATTATTTAACAAGAGGTAAAATAAGATGAGTTTGGGGAAAAGGCAGAGTCATCTTTATAACCAGTGTAACCGCATCTTCTTGTATATAGACGATCTTTTGCAGACTGCGTTACGTCATGACGCAGCAGCTCCAAGTTGTACGTCAGTGTGCTCGGTTCGGTCTCAGGAACCGACAGGTTCGGGAGCAGCGGAGCTCCGTTGAACCCGTGATTTAACATTTTAAAACAAATGTTATCTTCAGTTAACCGGACGAAGCGGAAGCGGCGGAGCTCAACGTTAGCGGGACAAACCGGGAACAGAGGGATTTAGGTGTTTTCGTCGCTGTCAGCCACCGACGGAGACGGAGAGAGTCCCCCCTCAGGTTAGTCTGACCCTCGGCCTCAGTCCGCTGGGTTCTGGGGCAACAACCGCCCGTTTGTGCCTGAACACGAACCCACAGAGACGCGGGGAAGTTCCTTCAAAAAGACCTTTAGTTTGTTCAAATGTCCACGGTCCGTTGCTTCCTCTTGGCTGTGTCGTTAGCCGCTGGGCTAGTCAGTTAGCCAGGTGTATCATGGTTTCGAACGGCCGCGGCTAGTAGCATGCTAGTTAGCGCCGAGGCTAGCAAAGTTTGAGGACTTGTGTCGGAAGTCAGCTCCGGTTACGGGCTGGGTGTCTGGGTGGTGTCGGGGTGATGGACGGTCTGTTTACCGTCTGCTCGGGTTCATGGAACCGGTTCTAGCGTCGGTCAGAGCCGGACTGGAGCGAACAGACATCAGCTGCGGACAGTGGCGGTGGTGCAGAGGCCTCAGGGTCTGTCTGTGAGCCGGACTAAAGTTCACCACAGCTGTTTGGGGCTTCAGGCCACCGAGCGGCTCCAGACTGGATCCCGTCTACTTGCTGCTGTGGGTCAGTTCAGCTGGTGAACACGGGTCACTGCTGGTTACTGACACAGCTCGAAACGAACCCGGAACCCGCCGGGTGCTGTCAGTCAGCGGCATGACTGCGGACATGTCGGTGCTCGGTGGGAGTATGAGGCCGACGGAGGGTTCATGAACTCCAACAGCAGAGATGAGAGGGCCCGCAGCTGTTTCCCTCAGTGATTATTTCTCATTGATCGATTAATCATTGGCTCCAGAAAACATTAGCAGCTGCACGAGTCCGAGGCGACGTCTCCAGATGTTTGTTAGAAGAGTTTCAGTTTATTATGAGACAAAGAAAAGAAGCAATTTACACAGAGAGATGTTTTTGTTGTTGACATTGCTTAAAAAAAAACGACGTAGTAATAATTAATTATTGTTAATGTTGAAGCAAAATCCTTTTTGTAATTTTTTTTCAAACAGAGGAAATCTTTGTTGTTGGATCCTGATGTGAAGGTTTGATGCTTTTATTTGTCACTTGATAAGAAACTGAATCTTTTCAGAAAAAATAAGACTTTTGAAGAAATCACCTTAAACTCTGAGAAACTCAGACGAACATTTTTACTGTCCTGACATTTCATGGACTAAATGACCATTGAGGCAAAAACAAAGCAAATCTGTCAGTGCAGAAGATTTCATACCAGTGGAAACAGAGACAGTGTTGGTTCTAGTCTCAGATCCTCTTTTTGTTCCTAACTCGAGCAGCAAAGAAACGAAAGGAAGCTCCACCATATTTAATGTTTATGTTCCTCTCTGTGTAAAAATCCTCTGATGTGATTCATTTTTAGTTTAAGACGTTTTCACACATCAAAGGTGAAAAAGATGTGAGAGGAGGAAACATCAGAGAGACTCAGCCTCATGTTGGAGCCTCAGTCAGACCCAGACTCAGATGAGGAGTCTGAGACCAGAATCAGAGACTAGCAGACGGATCAGAACCGTTAGCGTAGTTAGCATCTTTTATTTGTTTTTGTTGTTTGTTAGCTTGTAACTGGCAGTGGCTGACACAGTGTTAGTGGTTGTTCTAATGCTAACTCTGGCTCTCTGTACTCACAAGGTTTCAGGTGTATTTAGCTCCGCCCCCCGTCCCCACAAGTTGACAGGATTGGTTCCGTAGGCTCTATGACATATGAAACCTGACTGTCTGAATCAGGGACAGGAACCAAACTTCAGAATAAAAGCTCCACTATCTCTTTTCTCTCCCGAATAAACTGTCAGGATGTTTGGTGAGAAAAACCTCCACAGCACAGTTTGTCATCGTCTCTGTCTCCGTCTCCTCACCGCTCATGTCTCTGTCCATTCAACAGAAATTTACCTGTAGATGTCTGCAGGTAAACGATCACTGTGGCTAACGTTAGCAGTGCTAGCACAAGCAGCCTTCTTAGCTTACAGGTTAACAGCCCCATACCTGAGCTGAACGTGGTCACTCATCGCCTCCCTCCTGTGGTTATATTCCAGGTTATTGTGACACAGCTACATAAACCTTATTTTCTTCTGGTTTCACTTCACACCTCACTGGTTTCTAATTGCACACATCACCTACAGAGAGAGAACCTACCTGTCCTGTAGAATCATAACAGACAGAGAGGAGCAGTGAATCCTCAGCTCAGAGGCTGAACTGACTCAGAATAAATTACACCTCCATCATGACTGCAGGTCAGGTATGTTCAGGTAAGTGACTGACTGCCGGTTGGTCCACACACAAACACATCATGGTGATTGGACGTCTTATTGATCTCAGGTGATCAGCAGCTGTTCCTGTAAATACGCTCTGCAGCTGCACTTTGAACTTTGTCCAGTGATGAGCCAATCAGCTCCTAGCCTGTCCACAGTGTTTACTACCACTTCATACAACAGCGAATCAGAGCTGGCTGTGTGAGAGCGGTCGAAGGCTCAGGTATGAGACGAGCAGACGTCCAATCAGCTCGCTGCTGAACAGCATCAAGCTCCATGGAAACGGATGCTGGAAACAGTAAAGCAGCACAGCAGCTTCAGGAGTCGGGTTCACCTCAGAGCTCAGAGCTTTGTGGAGCTGAGGGACGACGAGGAGAACCATGAAGCGTCAGCTGCTCTGACCTCTGACCTCTGACCTCAGTCTGATGTTTAACACACAGCAGTCTGATATACAAGCACTATTGATCGTGGCAGCAGAGATTGAATATGATTCTTCGATTAATTGATTAATTGATTGAATTTTGGTGTTTTTGAGATGTCAGAAAAATGTCCATCACAGCTGAACATAAATAAACAATAAAGTTTATACTGATATGACAGAGAGAGGAAGACTGAAACTGATACATCATCAAAGTGGTTCCCCATTATTTTCCTGTTGATTGACTGATTGATTAATTGACTAATTGCTTCAGCTCTACTACACATCTCTGCAAAGGGTTAGGGTGAGAGAGGAAGAAGAGGTGTAACCACCTGACAGTAAGTTAGATTATCACCTGTTGGTTCAGTGAGGCTCCACCTGGGCTGACCTCCAGAGTAAAGGTCTGATTTAAAGGTTCCTTTTCTCTGCACTAGGATCTCAGATATGATCTGATTCACCTGTCGTTCACAGTCCAGAATCAGTCACAGTGCAGAATCCAGTCTTGATGATTCAGTTTCATCAGATAAAACCTGACGCTGCTCAGAGCTTATCCGGGGAGGGAGGGAACCTCTACGCTTGGAGCAGAGCAGGTGACGTTCAAGTCACCACACCAGCTCACCTGTTGAGGCCTGTGTGAGGAGGTGTGATGTGTGTGTTTCCTCACCGAGTCCTGAGCTTCTCCCTGGAGCTGGTTCCAGGTTCACATCATCAGGACCGAGCTGGAGGAGGCAGGAACACGTTTTACCTGCTGGTTCACACACACTCTGATACTGGTTTTAACTGCAGTCAGTGCAGCTGGTCTCAGTCTGTGTGTGGACCTGAGCTTCTGAAGCAGCTTTTATCACAATACATCCAAAAACAATTCACTCTGAGCAGCTCTGTGTGTGTGTGTGTGTGTGTGTGTGTGTGTGTGTGTGTGTGTGTGTGTGTGTGTGTGTGTGTGTTAGGTTAAACAGAGAAAACCAGTCTAGTTGGTCTGTGAAGCTCTGTGTGTTTTTCTCTCTTGGAAACATGACGCGTAACACACACACACACACACACACACACACAGAGCATGTTGGTGTTTTCCCAGCATGCCTTGTGGTTGAGTGGAGGGTGTGGTTGTCTGAACAGGCTGAAACAAGCTTCAGACTGTTTTGTTTCTCTAAAACCCAGAGGAACTGAGGCTTCACTCTGACCAATCACAGGCCTGTAAACAGTCACATGACCCAGACTCAGGTCGGCTCCTCCAGTTCAGTGTCTCTAACACTGTGAGACAGATGAAAGATAGACATTAATAATCAGACACTCCTGCTCCTCCTCCTGTGAGCTGTTGTTGACTCTGGAGCCGCTGAGCTGCTCCTCACTGTCCGCTTCCTGTCGCTCTTCTTCGCTGGTGTCTGTGAGAGGCCACAGGGACGAAACATGACTGAAAGACTGAGGGATCTGAGTATCGGGATCACAACCAGTCAGCGCCATAAATCTTGGACCCCCAGACCACGTCGCTGACATGTGTCCAGAACCGGGTCTTTCAGGCCCGGCTGTAAATCAGTGATCTGGACTGAGTCACATCTCTGTCAGGGCCTTAGTGAACCTGTGTGGTGAAGCCCTCCGATTGGTCTGGGTTTAACCAATGATCACGGTGCAGTGATGACGAGTCACCTCACAACAACAAGGTCCTGGGTTTCCCTCTATCAGCCCTGTGATTGACAGGTGACCTGTCCAGGTGTACCTGCCCCTCAACCAGTGTGAGGGTGAGACAGGGTACACACGCACACGCACACACGCACACACACACACACACACACACACACTCTCTTACTATCAGCGCTGCAGATGAATGGGAGGTGACAGGTTCAGATCATGACACCTGGTGAATCACATGATCTGATGGTGAGAAAACGTCTCACACACACTGTGATTTAACACACAAACGGCTTCAGGTGACACCGATGAATCTTCAACAGCTCTGTTCATTGTGTGTGTGTGTGTGTGTGTTTTTGTGCAGGTTGTGCGTCCTGACTGCTGAGGGGTCAGAGGACTGACAGGGTCTGGTTTTGTTTCCTGTCGGGGGAGGAGTCACAGTGAACGTCTGAGCGATGTGAAACTGAAGGATCAGAGGAGCTGTCACTCTAACCTGGACCACGCCCCCCACACCACCGACCAATCAGCACGCAGCCTGGAGGTAAACTGTGATGTAACCACTGAGTTGTGGTTCAAACTGATGAACTGTGGAGAGAAGTCAACTACGATTCCCAAGGTGCATTTCACTGACAAACAGCCAATCACAGAGCTTCATGTTCTTGTTACTGAAGTTTGTAGAAACCTGAGTTTCAGCAACGTTCTCTGACTGACCTCTTCACACAGCAGCAGCTGAGGCTCATGGGTATTGTAGTCTTTACAGAAAAGATGTATTAATCAGAAACAAAGAGACAGAACATGAACCTGTAAGATGGTTCTATTGTCTCTGTTTCTATGTTCAGAACCACTCAGGAGATCCATGAGAGAAAACCTGTGGAAACACTTTGATTTACACGTTCTGTGTTTTCCACTTCATTTCCTGGAAACTGTCTCATAATTTACTGTTCCTGCCTCACTACCTCTGATCTGTCCCATCACAGCCTCATGCAAACTGCCTTTAAAACCTCAAGTGCATGTGTCTAGTTTGTAGGATGACATCACTGATGATGTAACAGCGAAGAAATGAGTGTTTGTTTAAAACGTGAGTCACTGCAGTTACACAATCCTCCACTGAAGATGTTTCAAAAGCCTTTTACTACATCAAGCTGAAGATCACTGGGAAATCTGCTGTTTTCTTCTCTAATGAAATGAAATAGTGAACAGAACATTTTGAGCTGATGTGTGGGTTAGAGTTCGAGTGAAGTCTGAACGACGGCGGAGCTGCAGGTGCGTTGTCGTCACTGCGACTGGGAGCAATTAGAATTACACAACCTAACAAGAGAGGTCAGAGGTCACACCACAGAGCTGTGGAGAGGTGAGTCAGTCCCAGTGAATTAAAGACCCTGAACATGAACCAGCTCCATCAGTCAGTTGGTCGGTTTATTTTTCTTCCTCTGTTTCAAACCAGACAGCAGCGAGATCCACCTGCTGAGGTTTAGAGGTTTGGATCCACCCCTCAGACCTGCAGCGAACCAGAACACCTTTCTCACATGTACGTGTCACTGAGACGTGGTTCAGTTTCACTGTGAACAGAAGCAGAAGGAGCAGCTGTCAGCTCCTTCACGTTTCTGCTGATGGAGAACAAAGTTAAAACAGCAAGAGCTTCTTTATCCTCACAGCTGAAACAGTAGACCTTTAATTAACTGATCAATCAGCAGGAAATGGGGCAGTGTTTAGCTCAGTGGGTAGAGCACCTGCCCCATGTGTTGAGGCTATAGTCCTCACTGCAGGCGGCCCCAGCTTGAATCCCGCGCCGGGTGGCCCTCTCCTGCGTGTCATTCCCCCTCTCTCTGCCTCCCCATTTCCTGTCTCTCTCAACTGCCCTATCCAATAAAGGTATGAAAAAGCCAAAAAAAAAAAAAAATCAGCAGGAAATAAACAAACCAACCAATCAGAGCACGTCTACAAACCAACCAATCAGAGCACGTCTGCCTGAGGCAGCTGACGAGCTCCTGAGAATCAGTCGGTGTGACAGAGAAATAAAAGCTGCTCAATGTTTAACTGTGTTCCAGTAAAACCAGTGAGTGTCCTCTAGCAGCAGGATCCTCCCCCAGTGTGTCTGTCCAACCAGTGCTTATAAGGCATTCGTGTGTGTGTGTGTGTGTGTGTGTGTGTGTGTGGGTGTGTGTGTGTGGGTGGGTGGGTGTGTGTGTGTGGGAATCTGTCCTTGAAAGGTCTGAGCTGATGTAAATTGTGTTGTTGAGGATGAACTGCAGCAGGTTTGGATCAGTTTCTGTCTCTGTGTTTGTGAACTTCTCCACAGACGAACCTGGACGTTCAGTATCTGCTCATTTTATTCTGATTCACCTGCTTCACCTGAGGCAGCAGGTGACAGACGAGGACGACGTCGCTCATAAACATTTTCTCCTGGAGCTCAGTGGTTTTTGAACAGGGTTGAAGTAATTCTGTCTCTCTCTCTCTCTCTCTCTCTCTGCCTCTCTCTCTCTCTGCCTCTCTCTCTCACTCTCTCTGCCTCTCTCTCTCTCTCTCTGCCTCTCTCTCTCTGCCTCTCTCTCTCTCTCTGTCTCTCTCTCTCTCTCTCTCTGCCTCTCTCTCTCTCTCTCTGCCTCTCTCTCTCTGCCTCACTGCCTCACTCTCTCTCTGTCTCTCTCCCTCTCTGTCTCTCTCTCTCTCCCCTCTCTGTCTCTGTCTCTCTCTCCTTCTCTCTCTCTCCCTCTGTCTGTCTCTATGTCTCTCTCTCTCTCTCTGCCTCTCTCTCTGCCTCTCTCTCTCTGCCTCTCTCTCTGCCTCACTGCCTCACTCTCTCTCTGTCTCTCTCCCTCTCTCTGTCTCTCTCTCTCTCCCCTCTCTGTCTCTGTCTCTCTCTCTCTCTCTCCTTCTCTCTCTCTCCCTCTGTCTGTCTCTATGTCTCTCTCTCTCTCTCTCTCTCTCTCTCTCTCTCTCTCTCTCTCTCTCTCTCTCTCAGGACCATCATGCATCTGAAGTCATGTCCGAAGCTTGTGCGCTCTGAGTTGTGTTTGGATGCGGCCGGTGTTCAGACGTCGTCCCAGCGGAGTGGTCTGTTTGTGAGCCAGCAGGGGTCGCTGTTGAAGACCTGCAGTGGTAACCATGGCAACATCAGCAGCAGCTGCCTCCCGTTCAGCGTCATCTCCACCAACATGCTTCACTGCAGCAACACAACAAACAACAACGTCAGCAGCAACGTGGCATCGTTGCGGCCGAAGGCGGCATCTAGCATCACCCTGCAGCTCCTTCCCCCGCCGCCAGGCTGTGAGAACGACACGATCAGATTGTACCAGACCACCACCGAGGATGTGGACGCCCCGCTGGACATCTGGACCGTCATCAAACCCGGACACGTCCGTGAGAAGATTGCCATCTTTGCTTCAGAGGGAGGACGGACAGATGGAGCCAGAGGCAGTGAACACACCTCAACCGGCAGCTCGGGCCGGGACAGGGCGCCGCCACTGTGTACGAACCACGGCACCATGTCGGGACTAACGAGGGCCGTGAAGGCAAAAGGGAGCTGGGAGGAGAACTGCTGTGCCAAACGCCGCCGCAGGTCTGGAAGCAACCAGAACCAAAACCTCAACTCAACTCAGAGGTTGGGGGGGGGGTGGTGTGGAGGCGTGGCAGAGGAGGAGGAGCAGAAGGTATCGGTGGTGGAGATGGTGGCGTTCCTGGAGCAGAGGGCGAACGAGCAGCAGCTAGACTGCAAACCCATCCTCTCTCTCCAGAGGAGCTCCACCACCATCACTCTGTCCAGACCTCCACCCCCTGACGTCAGGGAGGGGTCAGAGCACAGGGAGGGGTCAGAGGACAGGGAGGTGTCAGAGGACAGGGGGGAAGAGCCGGAGAGCATCAGAGTGTCGGACATGGTGGCAAAGCTGGAGTCGGAGTGTCTGAGGAGGAGGACGGAGGGAGATCTGTCGAGGAGCAACAGCCTGAGGAGGACGGTGGGACGAGTCCTGCTCACTGCCGGGGACCAGAGCTCCACCCCCTCCCATCTGACATCATCACCTGTAACATCGTCATCACTGCTGGGAGCTCAGAGTCTGAGCAGGGAGCCAATCAGCTGCTCAGAGAAAGTCAGGAAGCAGACACCTGCCTCAGCTCGGACCACCCCCCCTTCATGTGACACGGCTACGGCCCCCTCCCCCCTCGCAGGTGAGACTCAGGTGGTCAGGGTGGGGGGAGGTCTGGAGACACAGAGCCCTGTCACTGAGAATCAGACTGTAGTCCCGCCCCCTCAGCCAGAGGAGGCGGAGCCTGTTCCTGGCTTGTTGTTTTTGTCTCCGTCTCCTGCTGCTTCAGACGGTACAGACTCCACCCCTCCCCCCAAAGACTCAGAGCCCCGCCCCCCTCACCCCAGAACGACTTTTGACCTGGAGCCTGCCTCCTTGCAGCCGAGCCCCTCTGCTGTTAGCCCCTCCCCTGACTCTGGCAGCCAATCAGAGAAAAGGAGGTGGAGAAAGGTTGGCGGGGGTCAGGAGAAGGAGGTTGTGGGTACAAGCCCCTGCTCTGCTGCAGTGCTTCTGGGCCGGCGAGCGTCAGTGTCGCAGGACTTCCTGGAGATGCGTCAGCGGCTGCAGCAGCTGCTGGAGCCGCAGCCGTACCTGGCTGTACTGCCGCATCACCTGCTGGTGAAGATCCTCCTGCTGCTGCCCACGCAGAGCCTCGCCGCGCTCAAGTGCACCTGCCACTATTTCAAGTTTGTCATTGAGAACTATGGCGTGCGGCCCGCCGACTCACTCTGGGTGTCCGACCCCCGTTACCGTGACGACCCCTGCAAGCAGTGCAAGAAACGGTACGGCCGTGGCGACGTGTCGCTGTGCCGCTGGCACCACAAGCCGTACTGCCAGGCGCTGCCCTACGGCCCCGGGTACTGGATGTGTTGCCATGGCGCCCACAGAGACGCGCCTGGATGCAACGTGGGTCTCCATGACAACCGCTGGGTACCAGCGTTCCACAGCATCAATGTGCCGATCTACAGGAGGAGCCACCATGACGACTGAGAGTGTGTGTGTGTGTGTGTGTGTGTGTGTGTGTGTGTCTGTCTGTCTGTCTGTCTGTCTGTCTGTCTGTCTGTCAGATTTTCCTTCAAAACACTGAACGGCTGAAACTAACAAACGTTTTCAAAATCAATTGATTCGTCAGTTTTTGATCATGAGTGAAGTTTTGTCTGTAAAATGTCAGGAAACGTTTTTATTTGATCAAAGTTCAGGAGACGTTCAGGTCCAGGTCCAGGTCCAGGTTCAGGTACAGGGGAGGAGCTGGAACCAGAAGCTGTTTTTAAGGCTGAAAATCTTGGCTTAAAAAAAACTGAAAGGATGAAGTGCAGATAAAATGTCTGATGTTTGTTCAGGTGGTGTCTGGAGCTGAAGCTGGATATTTATTGACGAGTTCCTGCAGAATGTGACGAGTTGTATTTAAAAACCTGAATCACATTGATCACCTGATTACCGTCTTCCTGCTTCGATTTTGGTTTCTTCACAAACTGCAGCCGTCAGTCATCAGTCATTCGACTCCTCACAGCAGCAGCTCGTTAACGGATCAGTGCCTCGTTAGTGATGAACCCGTTGGAGGGAAGGGGGTCTCGGCCAGGACTCTTCTTCTTCTCTGACTGTCAGGTGCTGCAGCTGCTTCACCACCAACAGAGATAAAAATTTCTCTTCAGGAAACTAAAGTTATTTTCAGATTAAAACTGGTCTCTGGTCTCATGTAAACTGAACACGGTGACGTTCAGAGCTCGTCATCGACTGTTCACAGCTTCATTCAGTGTCTGTGTCGTTCATATGGTCACATGACTCATGGTCCGTCACCAGCTGACAGCTCACAGGGTCTGATGTCCACGAGTCCGTCAGGTGATTAAAAACCAGCCTGTGGTTCACCTGCACAGCGTCTGTCTCCACTTCTGCAGCTTTCAACCAGAGGATGATTAATCAATTATCAGCTTCCTCTCTGTCAACTCATCAGCTCATTGACTAATGGTTGCAGCTCTTTCAACCAAGTCACATGGTCTTCATCAGCTCAGTTTAAACTGAGCACATGTCAAAGTTCAGACTTGATGTTTGTTTTGTTTACGACAGAGAAAACTGATGAAGCCTGTGAGACACAGCTGAAAGCTGCAGAATGTAGTAAGTGGATCTTGAGCTTGAGGACGGTGATTTCCATCTGTTCGTCCGGTTCATGTGTCGCTGTGTGAACGTCTCACTACAGAAAACATCTGTCTCTATCTTTAAACTGAAACTGTTCATCAGTTCTTATTGAGCTCTGTTGATCTGAATCAGTATCATGATGCTGAGGCAGAGAATCAGATCCACATCACACCTCCCTTCAGTGTCGATCGATCGATTGATCATGTTGTTTATGCAGCTGCTGCTTTCTCTGGTTTCAGTTAGTTTTCATGTTGAGGAGGAAACAAAGATGTTTGACGAGCAGTTTTCACTGTTTCCTGACGTTCGTGGACTAAACAGTTGATCGTGGATCAACGTGAACTCTGACAGGAATCAGCAGAGACTTTTCAGACCACCTGGTTGTCAGGTGAGCAGGGGGCGGAGCTTCAGAGGGAGTGGTGATGGACTTTACCTGCACCTTGTTTGTTTACATTTGTACAGAATCAGTCGGAGTTTATGAGCGCCGTGTGTTTGAACAAGAGACAATTTATTTTCCTGTTTCTCAGTCGTGGACATGAACTCGTGCCTCAGTCAGCAGCTCAGTGATAATCACCTTTAACGGGACGGATGTTTTAATTATTCTTGTTTTCAGGAGGGAAACGAGGGAACGTGGCCTTGAGTGTTCTCGGAGACGATGCAATATGAAACTGGACTATAGAGATTATAGAAAAAAGAATATGGGGGGGTTATGACCTTTGACCTTCAGAGATGCCTGTTGGCTTCTGTCTGCTGGCTGTTCTGCTTTTTGCTGTTAAAAGATTTTTTGCTTTAATAAAGTGCTTTCTCATGGGTTCTTGTTTGGGTTAAAAGGATTTGACTCACCTTTTATTTCACTGATTCAGTCAGAAAGTTTGTGTTTGTGCTGAAAAGTCCCGTCTCCTGCTCCAGACCAACACTGATCCTCCAGCAAAGTCAGATCATCAGCAGATCATCAGGGTCGAGCTCCTGTTTGTTTTCACTGTGAATATTGTGTGATGTTACACCTGGACGACAGGTGAGGAGGAGATGGAGTCAGGTTAAAGAGAGCCGCAGACCTGCTGACTCAACATCTTTATACTGTATGAATGAGTCTTTAGTTAAAAACAATGTCTGCACATTTATTAACAAAATCAATAACCAATACATTTGAAATGACTTTAGTAAAGAAAAGTAGCTGAGAACCAAGAGTACAACAGATAAAAAAACCCTAAGAGGATAAACAGGAAGAACAGAGACCAGGAACAGTTCATGGTGTTCTCAATAATAATAATAAAGAACAGTAATAGTTATTGTTATTAGTATTATAGTAATACTGAGTGTTGTAGTGGTAGATCTGGACCCTGCTGCTGCAGAGTGAGGACGGAGAGACAAACTACAGGAGGGAACAAATCCAAAGTTAACGACATGAAGTGAGATGGTGTAAAGAGAGACTCGGTCTCTGCTTCGGATCGCGTCCAAACCCGCTCCTTGGTGACGTCACCGACCGTCAGGTACGTCCGTCTTCACCGTCGATGGAGGCCGATGGAGTGAGGAAGACGCTTAAAACCTCACGGAAAAGAGATGTTGGAGCAGCAGAGAGAAGAATGATGAAATTAAATGATTATCAGACAAAGTGAAGCTCAGAAAACACGTCTGTACTGTTCGCTAGCACCAACAAAGAGCCAGGAGAGGACGAAGCTAACGTCGCAGAGGACAGTGACGCGGCAGCAGCTGCTAACGTTAGCTCAACCGAGCCACAGCCCGGGACAGACCCGGGACAGACCCGGGACAGACCCGGGAGCCGGTGGCGGGTAAGTGAAGGGCGGCCCCACGAATTATCTATTACTTTTGCCCATTTTAACCATTAGTTACTTTTAGCAGCAACATATTTCAACCATAGTTACTTTGAGCTAACTATTTAAACCACAGTTGCATTTATCTAACTAAGTAATGATTAGCTAGCTTTTTTAACCGTAAGTTAATTTTAGCTAACTTTTTCAACCATAGGTTACCTTTAGTTAACCATTTCAACTATTAGCTAACTTTTAAACTGTAAGTTAATTTTAGGTAACTGTTAGTTTCAACCATAACTTACTTTGAGCTAACTATTAATCACAGTTGCATTTAGGTAACGAAGTAATGATTAGCTACCTTTTTTAACCATAAGTTAATTTTAGCTAGCTTTTTTAACCGTAAGTTTTTTCCGAGTTTTCCCTGTAACTCAAACGTGGTTTCTCGGTGTGTGAACTTTAGTAGAAGAAAAAACAGAGTTAACGTTGGCGTCGCTTTCCACCGTTGGAGACAACTCTTACCGAGTAAAGAAAAGATGTTTGACGCTGAACTTGAAAACTGTCTTCTAGACTGGTAAGTAATCAGCTGTTAATGCTAATGCTGCCAATGTAGCAATAGCAGAACTTATAAAAGCTCCCATTAGTTCTTTTAGCAGCTAATTTTTTCATCCATAATTTACACTAAGCTAAGTTCTTCAGCCTTTAACTAATTGTTTCAATGATATGTTACCTTTATCTATTTCAACCATAAGTTACTCTTAGCTAACTGTTTTAACCATAAGAATCAGAATCAGAATCAGTTTTATTGCCAAGTATGTTTTCACATACAAGGAATTTTTTCTGGTGATTGGTGCAATTGAGGATCAGGGGGGTCAGCAACAGTGGGGCTCTCTAGCCTTGTTGATAAGGCTAATAGCAGATGGGAAGAAGCTATTTTTGTGGCGAGAGGTTTTGGTCCTGAAGGACCGCAGCCTCCTGCCAGAGGGGAGTGTCTCAAAGAGTTTGTGTCCAGGGTGGGAGGAGTCAGCTACAATCTTCCTGGAGGGATGGAAGATTGCAGCCAATCACCTTCTCCACAGAGTGGATGATACGCTGCAGTCTGTTATTGTCCCTCTCCGTGGCAGCAGCGTACCAGATGGTGATGGAGGAGGTGAGGATGGACTCAATGATGGAGGTGTAGAAGTTCACCATCATAGTCCTTGGCAGGTTGAACTTCTTCAGGAAATACATCCTCTGCTGAGCTTTTTTAATGAGCGAGCTGATGTTCAGCTCCCATTTGAGATCCTCTGTGATGGTGGTTCCCAAGAAGCGGAAATGCTCCACGGTAGCCACGGGGGAGTCGCACAGGGTGATGGGGGTGGGTGGGGGTGGGCTCTTCCTGAAGTCCACTATCATTTCCACTGTCTTCAGAACGTTTAGCTCTAGGTTGTTCTGCCTGCACCAGGTCACCAGACGGTCAGTCTCCCACCTGTAGGCAGACTCATCGCCATCAGAGATGAGTCCAATGAGAGTGGTGTCGTCTGCAAACTTCAGGAACTTGACAGACTGATGGCTGGAGGTGCAGGTGTTGGTGTACAGGGAGAAGAGCAGAGGAGAAAGAACGCAGCCTTGCGGGGATCCAGTGCTGATGGTCTGGGAGTCGGACACATGCTTTCCTAGCTTCATGTGCTGGCATAGGTCCCTGAGGAGTCCAGGTGCTGGAGGATGAAGTGGAGAGCCATGTTGACGGCGTCATCTACAGACCTGTTGGCTCTGTAGGCGAACTGCAGGGGGTCCAGGAGTGGGTCAGTGATGGATTTGAGGTGGGACAGGACAAGGCGCTCAAATGATTTCATGACCACAGAGGTCAGGGCAATGGGTTAGTATAAGCTAACCTTTTCAACCTTTAGTTAGGCTACAATGATATGTTACTCTTATTATTTCAACCATAAGGTACTCTTAGAAAACTGCTTCAACTATTAATTAACTATTTCAATGATAAGTTACCATTAGCTAATTATTTCAACTATAAGTGAGTCTTACTGTTCTGCCCTCTTCAGACTCCCCTTCCTTAACTAGATAGACACATAACTCATGTGTGGTGGATTTATTCAGCAACACCGCTTCATATAGACAGTATGTGAATGGAGTAAAACTAATTATAAAGAAAGAAAGAAAAACAATAATGAGCATATTAAGTCTGATTAATATACGTTTTTGTGTTCTATTTGTTTCATGAAGCCTTTCTTCTACACATGGCGACCAACTTGGTTAACTTCAGCCATTAACATGACAGGTTATCTGATTGAGAATGAACAACACGCGACAAAGAACATGGCTTAAACTAATCATTCACACAAAGCATAAACACTAATGCAAACATAGACATTTAAACTGTACATAGAGACAATGCCTCTGTCAGTGATTCCAGAAGAGGATGGATGTAGATGCTTTGCCAACCTGAATCTACAATGTTCTCTCAATCAAGGTGTCAAGGAGAAAACAAAACGGCTGACTACAAGATACAGAGAGTGAGCAAAGAGGGCTATATTACACTAACAGAATAAGCACCATCTGAACTAAACCCCCTTTTTTACTCATGCCAGTACACTTAGCTATTTTAATCTAACTACTTTTAGATAACTATTTTAATCGCGAGTTACTTTTAATTAACTATGTCACCCTAAGTTTTTCCTGTCACCCAATGTGGTTTCTTGCTGGGAGCGGGTGGTGGTGATTGTCACGTGACAAATGAAAGTGACAGTGCTAACTTTTGTAGAAGAAAAGATGGGATAGAGACAAGATGTAGTGTCCACGTCTCCTCAAACAAACATAAATTCAACATAAATCAAATGGCCACTGATGCACCATCAGTATGTGGTTTATGCAGGCAAAAAAGAAAAAGAATCAGTTCTCCAAACATAGCCATTGTATTTTCTTCTTGATTTATTCATCCATGAGCAAATAAACAAAGTGAACAAAGGAACATGCCTCCTGCTGCCTCTCCTGCTCTGGTAAAAAACCATACGCCCACCCAGGTGCATGCTGGTCCTAAACCAGCCTACCCACTGAACCCTGTGCCCATCATGTGACCTGAATAAAACAAAATACTGGTTAAATTAAAGTAATCCAAACTCAAAACAAATGATTGAGTAATAGTAAAACCAACAAACTTGTAAACAGCTCCTACACAAGAGTTAGATTTGGTGTCGCTTTCCACTGCTTGAGACCAGTCTTAGGAAGTACAGGAACAATGTTTGATGCTGAACTAACAACCTTTCCCCTAGACTGTAAACAGCTGTTAATGCTAATGCTGGCAATGTAGCAACAGTAAAATTTACAAAAAGCTCATTGAGTTACTTTTAGCAGCTAATTGTTTCAACCTTAAGTTACTCTTTGCTTACTATCTCAGCCATTTGCTAACTATTTCAATGGTAAGTTACTCTTAACTAACCTTTTCAACCATTAGCTGACTGTTTTAATGATACGTTAGTTTTTGGAAAACAATCTGGAACTTCACTTACCAGCTTCCAGTTTTTATTTACAGGTCTCACTTGTTTGTTATGGATCTTCTGATGTGAGGCCAGTTTCAGGTTCTTGATGGGTCTCAGATAAGGAGTCTGCAGGACGGTTTTCTCTTTACTCTTCAGAAAGTCTTTGTGCTGAGAGATGGACCAACATGAAAAGACATGAAACAAAGATGTGGTCATACTATAGAGCAAACTGGAGATGTAAGATTTCACTCAGAACTGCAACTAATCAAGAGACGCAACTAAGCATCAGCCTCTGAGGCTGGAAAATGAAGCCAACACTGAAGTACCAAAGCTGCAGTTCCTCTAATGACCACTAGGGTCTGGCTCCATCAGTGAGTCAATCCCCATAGACTCCCATGTTCAAATGTTTACAGCCTGGTATCAACAGACAGACACAACCACTGACAACAGACCAAGAGGTCAGTGTTGTACAAGAAGGACGGACTGAGTTATGCTCCTATAACACAACAAGAGGGGGTGGGGGGCAGCAGACTGTGCTCTGAGTACTACAGATCAGCATTTAGCTTGGTTCGTTTTTCCAATAATAATGATCAGAAATATTATTGATATACTTTATTCTACAGTAACTCTGTGAAAACATTAAGTTCAATTTAAATAGAAGCACATTAGTTGTAATTTTAACAAACAGATGTTGACATTACAACTAATTCAAACAAGTTTTAACTGTTGAACAACACACACACACAACACACAGGTAGACAGACTCATGATTTCCTGTAACTGCAGAGGGGAGCAGCCATTGAAACTGCAGGTGTTCAGTGAGTTCAGACTCCAGTTTAACTGGATGGAGCAGAAGGAGGGAAACTGAAGGCAGGTGAGTGTTAACACAACATTATTATTATTTTACTGTGAAAGTCTCTGGGTCAGTTTGTCCCTATGGACTGTGGAGGGAAGAAGAGTCACAGTGAACTTTTATCCACACAGAGACACACAGAGGAAAAAAACTTTCTGTTTAAATGTCTCCGCCAGCGAGAACTGGAGACATTTTGTTTTTGGATTGTCCGTCCATCAGTCCACGTCTCACTCTGGTGGACATGATATCTCAGTAACTCCTTGACAGAACTTCTTCAGATTTGAAACAAACATTCTCTTTGACTCAATGAGGAACTGATTAGATTTTGGTTTTTGAAGGTCAAAGGTCAGTGTGACCTGACAAAACATTTTTTAGCCTTTATTCAAGACTTCACAGCAATTATGACAAAATTTCACACAAATGGTTGATATTCTATGTGACTCTGGATAAACAGGGAAGTAACAAGAAACTACTATGAGTGGAGGAGGCAGAGGAGACAACAAGGTGGTAATTGTAGTTTTTGCTTGGTATGCTGGGGTGTGACAGTTTAACAGCTTGTTTGTCCTGACTCTTGTGTGTGTGAGCCCACAGTCAGTGTTACTGTTTCTCTCTCAGACTGACTAAGCCCTGAAGATGAGTGATTGTGTGGAGGAAGAGGAGGACAGAGCAGAGTCTCCAGGACCCAGCTCTCTGTCTATGAAGAGTGACTGGTCCAAAGGGTTTGATCCTCCAAACTTGAGTCCTGAACCAGGACCCTCAGACTCACAGTAAGAGACCTGCTACAAACCTGTGAACCTCCAGACTGTCTCTGTAACAGTGTTCAGTTTGTTGAGCTGCTGCAACAGAAAATAACTTCTTCCTGGTTCTTCTGTCTTCTCAGTGTGTTGATACTGAAGCGTCTTGTTTCTTGTGAAATGGTCTGAACAAAGGTCACATCTTTACTGCAGCTGATAACATGACAGAGATTTACAGAGGTCAGTAACTAAAGGGCTGTGGAGAGTTTCTACAGACTCACGTCTGCAGTAGGAACCAATGAGCTCAGAGCCACAGACAGAGGAGGGAAGAGTTCAGAGACGGACTAACACACTGTTGGTTTGGGTCTTTTCATGGGGTTTGTTGTCAAGAACAAACTGTAGAATAACAGCAGGATGATCCTTTAATGACAAACCGGACTGTCCTCACCATCACTGCTGTTTGTGCAGATGTAACTCTGCCACACTGTGTTTGTTCACTGTGTTGGTCAGTGAAGTTGCTGTTTGCTGTAGTCACAATAATCAGAAACACTGTGTAAGATGAAGCTGGACTCAGGAGAAAGAATCCACATGGAGAAGAAGAGCAGACACTTCAGCAGCTCTTTGTTTCAGTCATGATGTTTTATCTTCATGTCACTTTCCTCTGGGCTGTAGGGGGAGGACTAACCAGGTAGATCCAGATGTGGAGCTGAGGTTGAGGATACAGATGCTGAGCAGTGGCAGTGTCTGACCCTCTGGTCTCACCTTTGAACCACTGCTTCTTTAGAGCTGATGTGAGACAGGTCATCAACAGCTGGAGACACATTTAATGACTGACGGACACAATGTTGTTGTTTCTGGATGCTGCTGCTAGCCCTTCCATCCTTCAGTACAGTGTGTGGTACTGGATGGTGACGTCAGCTGAGAGTCCCCACAGTGACTCTGTCATCAGAGAATTGATCAGTGATTGATGTGATGTCATAAATCCTGTTATTTCCATTACACAGGGTTATATGTTGTTATTTCTAGTCAGTCAGCTTTCTGGTCAGTTCAGGCTGCACTGTAGGCTCCTTCTAGAGTGGCGGGGATTACCGTAGTAAATATAGTAAATTATTAACCAGGAGTTACTGTAGGATAATTGATGTGTGTGGTCCTCATCAGGTTGTATTAGATGGTCTAAGGTTCTGAGCTGGTTTCTGCTACTGTGTGTTATTTTGACTCAAACTACAGATAAAAACAAAAATGTCAAATTACTGAATGCAAATTGTCCACTGCAGCACTAGAAATGCATATTAACAGTTAACCTCTCCATGTTCTTATAACTGAACAATACATCAATACATCATGTATCAAACTGGTGTAAACTATTTCTTTCAAATATAACTAATGATAAATGACAAACTTAAGAATATACATACAGTCGATGCCACAAGAGATGAAGGCAGATGTAAATAGACTGTGGAGATGACCACAATGTTAACCATGGATGTATTGTAAGTCTTATAATACATCCATGGTTTTAAAGGCCCCATGGCATGAAAAATGTGATTTTGGTTATTTTATCGTGCTTTGGGAGGTCTCTGGGCCACGTATATACTGCCCCATGTATCAAACTGGTCATAAACGGAGAAACGCACACTGCCCATTTGTAGGAACTGTCTCTTTAATACGAGCGGATAGCACTTCCTCCTTTGTGTGATGTCACACACAAGGTAACTCCGCCCACCGCAACCTGTTGGCCCGCCTCCACTGTAGGTTCCAGGTGTGAGTGAATAACTGCACGGCGAGATGTCAAAGAAATGGTGTTGCGCTATTAAGGGATGCAAGGAGGGCGATGTGTCCCTGCACAGTCTGCCAAAAGCCAAAGTCCTCAGAGACCAGTGGCTCCTTCTTATTTTATTTTATTCGTAGCCGTTCATTGAATTGCCGTTAACTGGATCACTGTTAATGCCTTCACAAACGTTAATTCAAGAAAATACAAATGTCACCGTCACACAGCTTTGTTCATCACTATGGTTTTTTTAATGGTCTTCCAGAGTTTCCCACAGACCAGGCAGCAATCTGTGGCGCTCCACTGACACCGTTGGGGGAGACGAGTGTCACAGTGTCGTGGCGGTCGGTGGAGTCAGTCATTGTATGCAGAGTGTCTGCAGACGAGTGTGTGCGTGCACCAGTGATGCGCTGGTTGATTTTCCCGCGTACCGAGAGAAAACGACAACAACGGGAAAAAAGAAACAAAAACAGAATCATCCTGTGGCGGCTGGTCTCCATCCTGTGGCGCAGTTGCGGTGTTTCTGTGTTGGCTGCCGTCTCTGTCTCTGGATCCGAGTCCGGTTCAAACATATATGGTCTTATGCCATCCATCGCAGGTGAATTTTTATGAATGCAGCTTAGGTTTCAGCTACTTGCCTGTGATTGGCCCGACCACACGCCACTCAAAAACAGTCAGCCGATCAGAGGAGAGGTTCTCATTCTCTCTTCTGATTGGCCAAATGACCTGTGCCTGCTGGAGCTCCAGAAAGAGGCAGGTAAATAAACCCGGAAAAAGGTGCACAGCATGGGGCCTTTAACACACGTACTTCCTGTTCCTTTTCTTAACTTCCTGTTCTTGACACCTGAAACTTATACCAGAATCCACCAGCAGTTGGCAGAAAAAATATTACAACACTACAGCTGTAACAGTAAATTACAGTAAACCACTCTCACTTCACTTCATTCAGTCATTGGGTCTTTCATCATCATATGTTGGAGTCTTGTGCTGAAAGTTTGTCTGTACTGCTGCCAATCAGCTAATTCTATATGATAAACAAGAACTGTCTCCTGTATCTGCATTTACCATTCAGACCAGATTTACTGTAGTGGATAAAGTGGTCCCAGCACGATACATCACAAACCCACAATCTTTAATATGTGATATGAATAAAAACATGTTTGTGTTTGCAGAGGTCAGAACCTCAGACTGAGAGCAGAGTCTCAAGGATCCAGATGTCTGTCTATGAGGAGTGACTGGTCCAAAGATAGACCTCCAAACTTCAGTCCTGAACCTGGACCCTCAGACTCACAGTAAGAGGCTGTTTCTACTGTAAACTGAGCTGAAGATGATTCAGTTATCAGATGTATGTGAAGGAAACAGAGAGAAACCAGAGACCAGATTCATAAACTCTGTGTAGGTTCACAACCAAACCTCAGAGACAGAAACATGAACACACACTCTGTTCATCAGATTTATGAAGCAGAGCGTTCTCATGTTACTGTGTCATCAACCTCTCAGTGTGAACATGAGCCTGATCGCCTCCTCCACAGTTTCCATAGATGGATTCAGACACGTCCACAACCAGCTCATATATTATATTTCATATCAACAGCTGTGTGAGCTCCACCAGTCTGTAGAGATGTTTACTGTTGTCTCTGACTGTCCGAGCTTCTACACACTGTGAACCACAACAACACAACATTTAGTCAGAGCTCAGGTAGAGCTGCTGAAAGCTTCTGTTGTCAGGTTCAGTCTCCTCACTCTGGATTATGGCTCCAACACTGCTTCATTAGACTCAACAAGCAGCATTTTGACCAGGGCAGCCAATCAGAACAGAGATGTGGAGCTGTGACTGTGACATGTTAGTGATGAAGAAATGTCTTCACAGAGGGAGGAAGAGGAGTGGTGTCTCTGTGGAGGAGCAGCTGTCCTGCTGTGCTCTGTGTCAGGACGTCCTGAAGGATCCAGTCTCTACCAGCTGTGGACACTGGTTCTGCAGACAGTGCTTCACCTCATACTGGAACCAGTCTGGTTCTTCAGGAGACCCCTCCTGTTCCCAGTGTGGACAAAGACCCAGAACCAGACCTGGAGTGCAGACAGCCAGTCAGACCAGCACTGTACAAGGTGAGACTGAACATGTGTCTGCTGATGTCTTCATGTCTGAAATCAGGACCTGTTGTTTTCTCCAGTGTCAGTTGTTCTGTCACACAGCACTGACATTTCAGATGATTCTAAAAACCACAACATTAAAAAGCTTTTCTTTGCTGCTCTTTAGTTTTTCTGGAGCTGATGAAAATAATCAGCAGATTCTCAGATTCTCTGTCTTCAGTCTGACATTGTCTCTTCTCTTGCAGCAGATAGTGGTCTGCAGGTGGTTTTAGATCAACATAAGATCAGTCTGAGGAGCAGATGTGAACGTGTGGCTGAAGGAAGTGATGGAACAGGAAGTGGAACCCTCCTCAACAGGATCTACACTGAGCTCTACATCACAGAGGGACAGAGTGAAGAGGTTAATAGACAACATGAGGTGAGGCAGCTGGAGACAGCTTCCAAGATGAAGACCCTCCATGACACTCCAATCAAGTGTCAGGACATCTTTAAAGCCTTACCTGACCAACAGAGACACAACATATTTAAAACCTTACCTGACCAACAGAGACACATCAGAGTGGTTCTGACCAACGGCATCGCTGGCATTGGAAAAACCTTCTCAGTGCAGAAGTTCAGTCTGGACTGGGCAGAGGGCTTGGAGAACCAAGATGTCAGTCTGCTGGTTCTGCTTTTGTTCAGGGAGTTGAACCTGATCAGAGAGCAGCAGTACAGTCTTCTCAGGCTGCTCCATGTTTTCCATCCAACATTACAGAAGGTCACAGCAGAGCAGCTCGCTTTCTGTAAAGTTCTGATCATCTTGGACGGCCTGGATGAAAGCAGACTTTCACTGGATTTCAACAACAGGGAGGTTGTGTCTGATGTCACACAGACATCATCAGTCAACCTGCTGCTGACAAACCTCATCCAGGGGAATCTGCTTCCCTCGGCTCTGGTCTGGATCACTTCCAGACCTGCAGCAGCCAATCAGATCCCTCCTACATGTGTTGACAGGGTAACAGAAGTATGAGGCTTCACTGACGCCCAGAAGGAGGAGTACTTCAGGAGGAGATCCAGTGATGAAGAGCTGTCCAACAGAATCATCTCACACGTCAAAATGTCCAGGAGCCTCCACATCATGTGTCAAGTCCCAGTCTTCTGCTGGATCTCTGCTACAGTTCTGGAGCACATGTTGACTACAGAGCAGAGACCCTGACTGACCCAGACCCTGACTGACCTGTTCTCACACTTCCTGCTGGTTCAGACAAAGAGGAAGAAGCTCAAGTATGATGAGGGACATGAGACGAGTCCACAGGAGCTGATGGAGGCTGACAGGGAAGTTCTTCTGAAGCTGGGGAGGCTGGCGTTTGAACATCTGGAGAAAGGAAACATCATGTTCTACCAAGAAGACCTGGAGCAGTGTGGTCTGGATGTCACAGAGGCCTCGGTGTACTCAGGACTCTGTACTGAGATCTTCAAAAGAGAGAGTGTGATCTTCCAGAAAACAGTTTACTGCTTTGTTCATCTGAGCATTCAGGAGTTTCTGGCTGCAGTCTACATGTTCCACTGTTACACCAACAGGAACACCGACGTCCTGGAGAACTTCCTGGGACAAGATGATAAACACTGGGACTCAATCCCAAAGTCTTTTCTTAAGAAGATTTCTGGGATTTTTGGAAACAACCATCCATCTCTGGATGAGTTCCTGATGGCAGCCATGGAGAAATCCCTCAGAAGTAAAAATGGTCACCTGGACCTGTTTGTTCGCTTCCTTCATGGTCTCTCTCTGGAGTCCAACAAGAGACTCTTAGGAGGTCTGCTGGGTCAGAGAAAGAACAGTCCAGTAACCATCCGGAGAGCCATCAAGAACCTGAAGAAGATGAACAGTGATGAAATCTCTCCTGATAGAAGCATCAACATCTTCCACTGTCTGATGGAGATGAAGGACCACTCAGTTCATCAGGAGATCCAACAGTTCCTGAAGTCAAAGACCAGATCAGAGAAGAAACTCTCTGAGATCCACTGCTCAGCTCTGGCCTACATGCTGCAGATGTCAGAGGAGGTTCTGGATGAGTTGGACCTGGAGAAGTACAACATATCAGAGGAGGGACGACGGAGACTGATCCCAGCTGTGAGGAACTGCGGGAAGGCTGGGTGAGTCCAGACATGATCAATATAATTATTGATCAGTAGATTAGATTAGTAGTTGTGTCAAATTCAGATAAAAACAGTTTTCATTTATTCTCATTATTCTTAGTTTAATTTTTTATTTTTTATTAAATGTTTTGTTTAGAGTAAAACCTGATGAAACAAATTAAAGCAGTGATCTTACTCCTCAGTGTGTTTCCAGGAGTTTTCAGGTGTTTCCAGGTGTTTCCAGGTGTTGCTGCACATGAGAAAACAGTAGTATTAAACCTTCAGTGTCTCCAGCTGTGCAGCCTGATAAATGTCCTCAGGTGATGTCACCTGAGTCAGTGTGAGCGGAATCTGAAGACGACAAGTTTTTAAAAAAAATCTGAGGAGTTAAAAAGAAGTGAACCAGACCTCTGAACCCCCCATCCTGGGGAAATGATGAGCAGCTCACTGTCAGCATGTGAATCAGAGAAGTGTCACAGTGACAGTGGGTATATATCCACAGGTATCACATGATTACAACATGTTACCACACCTCACTCCAAATAAGGCTAAACTGTAGTCTGAACTAGGGCTGCACGATTCTGGAAAAAATGTGAATGACGATTTTTTTCTGCTTAGAATTGAGATCATGGACTTCCGGTTTGACGAGTTCGGTGATGGCAGCGTAGGAGAGTAGCTCCTGACATGTCGAAGTAAATATTGCCCACAACAACCCAAATAAGTTTAAAAAAACGTGAGTACGGTTGAATTTAGGACTGTGGGCTTCGAGAATGCGTAAATATCAGCCGAAAAAGTTCAAGCAGTCGGAGTTAATTGAGAGAGACGAAGTTAGCCAGGAGCTGCATGCTAGCAACGAAATGGAGGATACGGACTCGGACCACGGCCAGGAGCAGATGGAAGAAGCAGGTCTGGGCCTTATACTGAAAGAACTAAGGGAGTTTAGGAAGGACAACAGTCAGCAGCTGAAAGAGATCCGTGAAGAAATAAACAAAACTAACACTAGAATAGAGGAGGCGGAAAAGAGGATCAACACGGCTGAAACTCGGATACAAGGGGTGATGTGATCTGATCTCTTTGTTCTGGTTAAAACTTGAGCTGCAGCGTTCTGAATGAGCTGCAGCTGTTTGATACTTTTTTGGGGGAGTCCAGTCAAAAGACCGTTACAGTAATCAAGTCTACTGGAGATAAAAGCATGAATCAGCTTCTCCTGATCAGTTTGGGACATGAAACCCTTAATTCTGGATATGTTCTTAAGTTGATAAAAGGCTGATTTGGTGACTGATTTGATATGGCTGTTGAAGGTCAGATCTGAGTCTATCAGCACGCCAAGGTTTTGGACTTGGTCTTTAGTTTCTATAGACAGTGACTCAAGGTGTTTACTGACAGAAACCCTCTTCTCTTTATTGCCAAAAACAATGACCTCAGTTTTTTTCTTGATTTAACTGAAGGGAATTTTGGTTCATCCAATTTTTGACTTGCTCTAAACAGTGACACAATGACTATTGGACTGCAGTCATCTGGAGACAGTGCGAGATATATTTGTGTGTCATCTGCATAACTATGATAGTTGACATTAGAATTCTGCAGAATTTGACCCAAAGGCAGCATATACAGGTTGAACAGAAGGGGTCCAAGGACTGACCCCTGAGGAACTCCACATGTCATAGCCACTCGATCAGATTGATAACTACCGATGGTCACAAAATAACTCCGCTCCTCCAAGTAGGACCTGAACCATTTTAGGACTGTCCCGCTGAGTCCTGCCCAGGTTTCCAACCTGTCCAACAGTATACTGTGATCCACAGTGTCAAACGCAGCACTGAGATCCAACAGGACCAGAACTGACACCTTGCCTGAGTCAGTGTTCAACCTTATGTCATTTAACACTCTAATAAGAGCTGTTTCTGTACTGTGGTGAGGTTGGAAGCCTGATTGAAATTTGTCAAAGAGTCCACTGGAGTTCAAGAGGTTGCTGAGTTGATTAAAAACCACTTTCTCAACGATCTTGGCTATAAAGGGAAGATTTGAGATGGGTCTGTAGTTGGTTAAAATGGTATTATCCAATGTTCTCTTAAGAGTGGCTTGATGGCAGCTACTTTTAGGGCTTTAGGAAATGTGCCTGATTGAAGTGAGCAATTTATTATTTGCTACAGATCTGTTTGGACAGAGCTTGCAATAGTTTTAAAAAAGTCAGAAGGCGTTGTGTCCAGACAACATGTCGATGTTTTAAGCTGCTGAACTGTTTCTTCTACAGTTTTTTGGTCAATTGTATTAAACTCTGACATTACAGTTGATTTATTCCTAGGTGATTTTGGGGATTGCATGATTGTATTGTTTTGCTGATTTATGTTGATAAGGCTAAATATCAACATAAATCAGCAAAACAATACAATAGATTAAATTTTTTCATTGAAAAAGCAAGCAAATTCATTGCATTTTTCTGTGGAAAAGTGTTCTGAAACTATCTCTTTTGGGGGGGTTGTAAGCTTATCAACCATAGCAAACAGAGCACGAGCGATGTTGATGTTCTTATTAATCATTTCAGTAAAGTGTTGCTGTCTAGCCTTGAATAACCCATGGTTAAAATTACAAAGACTTCCTCCATGGTGTTTTTTGCCTGGTCAAGGTCATCTTAGATTTAATAGGTGCAATGGTATCAATGACATTTGAGATTTTGCAGTTTAAATTATCCAGGAGTTCATCAACTGTCTCTGCGGTCACAGTTGGCAACATGGCTACAGCCTCCATAAACTTAACACTGGTATTCTCATTTATGTATCTTTTCCTAACAGACACAGAGGATAACTGAATGTTTAGAGTTATCTGTAAGTCAAAGAACACACAGAAATGATCAGAAAGAGCCAAGTCCTTGATATCAACAGAGGTAATGTCAACACCTCTAGAGATAACCAAATCCAGAGTGTGGCCTCGGGTGTGTGTGGGTCCTTTCACATGTTGGAAGAGGCCAAAAGTGTCAAGAACAGAGCAAAGTTATTTGGCATTTGTGTCCATATTATTGTCTATGTGAATGTTAAAATCCCCTGTTATGATAAAAAAGTTGTAGTCAGTGCAGATAACTGACAGCAGTTCAGCAAACTCATCAAAGAATTTTCCTGGGTATCTTGGTGGTCTATAAATAATTAGGAAGAGAACTTTTGAGTTCTTTACTAAAAAACAGAGATATTCAAAAGAGCTAAAATCACCAAATATAGTTTCCTTGCACTGAAATACAGATTTAAAAATGGTAGCAACTCCCGCGCCTTTCTTACCACTTCGACACTTATTCATAAAACAGAAATTTGTTGGTGCTGCCTCATTGAGAATGGTAGCACAGCTACATTCAGTCAGCCATGTTTCACTAAGAAGTAAGAAATCTAGATTATAGATCATAATGATGTCATTTACTAACAAGGACTTGTTGGCTAGTGATCTGATATTGAGTAGAGCTAACCTTGTGGAGATAAAAGGAGACACTGGTGAGTTTTGAGGTTGACAAGCTATACTCACTAGATTGTTAGATTTAATTTAACCCTTTTTATTTCTCACCAGTTTGATCACTTCTGTTACCTGTCACCACAGGGATTGAAAAGGCTGCCTGAAATCCATAGGGCCCTGACTTTTCCTGGGGAAGAACATTGTTGATGTCAGTATTGTAGCCTGGACCCGGCACATATCAGTCAGACTCAATGATATGATGATTCAGAGGGGGTGGGGGGGCTCAGTGACTTTTGGTCTTTTGGTTGAAGGTGGCTTCCGACGTGGTGAAATGGGAGGGGGTGGGGTGGACGGAAGGGGTGGACGATGTGGGAGGTTAATGGGGGAAAATATGGGATCGTGGCGTGGTGTTAGTTGGATTCCAACTCCGAAGCTCTTCATCCTGTCAGGGAAATCCAGGAATGGGGAGTCAAGATTGAGTGGAGAGAGTTGGGGGCTGGGTGGGGTCTGGGGGGGTGAAGGTTGGGAGTCTCCTATTTGGGCTTGGGGAGACTCCCCTTTTCGGGCTGTTGGGGCTAGGGGGACTCCTGGTGTTGTGTTGTTGTGGTTGAATCCACTTGTTGGGGAGAAGATGGTGACTCTGCAGGTTCTTTCTGAGTCCGCTGTCCTCCGTTGTCAGTCCTTATCTCAGCGCCCTCACCAGAGCGCTGTCTTATCCGTTGTTTTGGATTGTCTTGTCCCTTGTCCTTGACAAAGACTGCTGGTGCCTGACGCAGATGATAAAAAATGTTGGAGCTTAGCAGCTGTACTTCTGACTTGTTGAGGCAAAATCCATCTGCCTTAAAGAGGTGCCTGCGTTCCCAAAAGATGTTGAAGTTGTCAATAAAGTTCAGTGATTGAGCAGTGCATGTATCTTTCAGCCATCTGTTTAGCATCATCAGCCTGCTGAATCTCTCATCTCCTCGCTGAACTGTTGGCAGAGGTCCACTGAAAAACACCTCAGTATTTAAACACTGAACTTTGTTTATCAGTTCCACGAAGTCTCGTTTTAATACCTCCAATTGTTGTTTCACAACATCAAGGGCTCCTGTGTGTATGATGAGAGATTTCAGTGTTGTATGCTCAGCAGCAATCTTCAGGATCTTTTTCGAGACATCAGACACCATGTCATTGGGAAAGCAGAGTACTTTGGTGTTTTTCTTACTGCAAAAGCGTTTTATGTCATTCACAGCTCCATCACCCACTATCAGAGTTTGAGGCCCAGTGGTTAGCTCTCTCTGTAGCCCTTTAGCATTCAATTTAGCCTCATACCTTTCTCTGGTCCTGGGAGATGAGCCTTCTTTGGGGGAGTCTGGGTCCTGTGAAAGTGGAGCAAATCTGTTCTCTAGTAGAATCCCTGCGTCTTGGGGCAGTTTGCTCTTAGTTTTTGTGGTTGCTTTCTCCGTGGTAGTGGGGTTGAAGAGACATTCCTGTATGATGGCAGTGCAGGCCATTCGGTGTCATACTGAATCTCCTGGTGCTGGGTTCTGCCTGATAACCGTCTTCCCATATTTGAGGGAGGCAATTTGTTGTGCTTTGGCTTTGCACCAAGAGAGTTCCAGGGAGGACTGTTTGATTTACTCCCATTTACGCCTGGCTCCTGCCATGTCTTGGTGGTGCTAGTTAGCTTGGTGTTAGCCTGCTCCCTTTCCGTGTTTTGGGATATCGGCAGAGTAGTTTCATTCCTATATTGTCCATTTATCTCGACGTTCACTTCGAGCCGATGAATTTTTGTTTCCAGTACTGCTATCTTCTGGAGCAGTTTGTGGTAATCTTCCGTGGAAAACAGAGGCATCTTGCTGCTAAGTAGCCTCTGTTAGCTGAGCTCCTCAATCCCAGTCACAATAGTGCAGGCTTGTGCTGATAAGCCACACTCTCTGAGTAAAACAGTTTAAAATAATAGTGGTAGCCTTCAGTAACTATCATAAATTAAGCTCCCAGTGATATGTAGGTATCCAGGACACGCTTTCCATAAAAAAAAAAAAAAAAAAAAATTCAAAAGGAAAAGATTGCAATGAAAAAAAAAAAAGAGAGAGTAAAGCGGAGAGCAAAGGAGTGAAGCGTCTGCACTCAAGCAAAGCAGGAAGTCCTAGAAGAGTTTGGTTTTCACAACTCCTTTATTAAGACAATACAAGCTCTTTATTATAACCCAAGGGCCAGACTTAAAATTAATGGTGTAGTTTCGAACCCCTTTTCACTGGAACGGGGAACAAGGCAGGGATGTCCAATTAGCCCCCCTTTATTTGCGATTTTTATTGAACCCTTGAGTCAATGGATTATACAAAATAAGAACATTAAAGGAATACATATGAAGGGAGGAGAACAAAAGATTTCCTTGTTTGCAGATGACATACTGATACAGTTATCCTGTCCAGAACAATCTCTAGTACATTTGTTTTCACTTTTGGATCAATATGGATCTTTCTCTGGATATAAGTTAAATGTTTCCAAAACACAAATTCTCAGTTTCAATTACAGTCCCTCAGAAAATGTGAAGAAAAGATATAATTTGAGTTGGGAAGCTGAATCCATGAGGTATCTGGGGGTGAATATAAGAGCAGATTTGTCAAAACTGCTCTCACTGAATGTTCTCCCCCTGAACAACAAAATCAGGACATTGGGAGATGGGATTTAATACCATTTCTTAATTTTGGTTCTCGTATTGAATCCGTTAAAATGGTTATTCTGCCGAGGTTGTTGTATCTCTTTCAATCCCTTCCACTAGATATACCTGATCAACAGTTCCAGGAGTGAATAAACTCATCTCCAGGTACATTTGGCAGGGGCATCGACCAAGAATCAAATATCAGAATTTACAGTTAGCAAAAAATAAGGGGGGGTTGCGCTTCCATGTTTAAAAGATTATTACATTGCAGCTCAGTTGAGACCGTTAGTGTGTTGGTGCAATCCAGAATATAGTGCTAGATGGAGGGAGTTGGAGGGGGCCATAACAGCAGAGTTCCCAATTCAAGCGGCAATAGAGGATAAGGGTTTGATGAATAAGTTAATTGATCTGGGAAACCCCTGGATTGGTTCACCACTTAAGCTGTGGAATAAGGTAATAACTAAAAAGAATTTGAAAGAGGCGATAAAAGTACTGAGATGGTGTGCATTTGATCCAGATTTCATGCCTAAAAATTTGGATGCAAGATTCAAAGCCTGGAAAACTCATGGACTAACAGCATATTGTACCTTTTTGTGTAAGGGGTCAGTGAACAGTTTTCAAAACCTAAAGAGACAATGTGGTCTAAATAATGATGACTTCTTTAGATTCTTACAGATTCGTCACTATGTTGAACAAATAAGGAGTATTTATGGATGCATATGTTTCTGGCCCGGCCCAAAAAACCATCTCAAGACTCTATAGGGGTTTACAACAAATGAAGGGTAGCTCACTGCATGTAAATCAGAAATGGGAGAGGGAAGGAAATCTAGTCTTAAGCGAAGAAGATTGGGAATATTTATATGAGATACAATGGAAAACTTCAAATTCAACACTATGGAGAGAATTTTGTTGGAAAACCCTTATTCGATTTTTTATCACTCCAGCTCAAAAAAGACACTATTCCAATTCATCTACATGTAGGAGACAGTGTGGATGCCTCGAGGCAAATCATTTTCACATATTTTGGTCTTGTTCAATATTGTTGCCTTTCTGGCAGGAGGTCTACAACATTTTGCAAAAAGTATTTCAGACAGATATTACTTTTGAGTTTGCATCATTATATTTAGGAGTTTTACCATCAGAAAACGTCCCCTCTAGTGACAAATACTTATTTCAGATTCTAAGTGCCGCTTCTAGAAAAGCTATAACAAGGAAGTGGCTAAAACTAGAAAAACCTACAGTGGACGAGTGGTTTGACATCATTTATAACATTTTTAAGATGGAAAGAATTACTTTTGCTATAAGACTAAAACAGGGACTGTTTTTGAAAAGATGGGAAAGATGGATTAGATATGTCACTCCCATTCATCCACCATTTGTCTAGTACCAGGTGTTATATCCATTTCCCTTTTTCATCTATGTTTTTCTTTTTCAACCCTTATGCATCAGTATATATTTTTCATCTCTAGTATAACAGATGTACACCCCAGCATTCTTGTTCTAAGGAGTTCTCAATTTTTGTATTTCATTAATTTCATCTGTTGTGTGATTGAGGGAGGAATAATCATCCCTATCTGTATTGTCAGTGGAATCGTGGAAGTATTACGGTGCAATTCAGTTGTAATTTACAGATGAATGGATGACATTGGCAATTTAATATGTGAAGAACATGTGAACCATGAAAATCACAATAAAAACAGAATTGAAAAAAAAAGAATTGAGATCACGATTTTTTGGCACAATTTTTTTTTTCAAATTTAAATGTTTTTCACACTCATTGGCCTGCAAAAGTAAGCACAACAAAACATATGATTGTGCCAAACATATGATTTATCCAGGACCATTATATCAACTTCTGAGAACAGAAAAAATAATTTAATTGACCATTTAATTAGGGTAACAAAAAAAGCAATCTTTTTAGAAGATCTTGAACTGTCAGGCAACGGGCATTTTCATTTGTTTTCTTGCCCTTTACAGCTTCGTCATATTGCGCTTTGTGGTGACGTTCAAGGTGATTGTATAAATTGGTGGTGTTACCCTGCGGTGCTGCTATTATGGCAAAACACTGCTTGCACTCTACTTGAGACAGACTTTCATCGTCTTGCCTGAATCAAAAATACTTCTACACCACTGAATGGGACCCTTTTTTTCAGTATGGGCACGGTGGGGTTGCTTAGCTGGTTTCCACCACTGTTACCTGGGTTTTTCTCTGGATTCATTTCGTATTTTTTTTCGTGTTCATTTCTCCTTACCACAAACTTTTCTCTGCTTATCTCATACTCATTCGCCGCTGTCTCTCTCATTCAGTCTACTCTTCTGCTGTCGGCTTTCTGCAACACTGCATCATGTGGTGTAAAGCCGCCCTGTCATTGGCCCAGCAAGAAAGCAAAGACATTGCAGGATTATGGAGCCATTGAGATCCTCTGGGGTAAAGTAGGAGTGCTTGTTTTGATGCAGCTGATGTAATAAAATGCAGAAAAACCATTGTCATTTAGAAATGAGATCGCATAGTGGTGTGAATCGAGATTGGGATTTTATTACGATTAATCATGCAGCCCTAGTCTGAACATTGATGAGTGAAGATGCTGTTGGACACAAACTCCTCTCACCTGAGTAACATTATGTGTCTTGTCCTTTTGCCCACTGAGCTCATTCTTAACTTGAACTGTGTTTGGACAGTTCTCTCTAAGCTCTGCTCCTCCCTGCATCCTTATCTATAAGACCTTGGTTACCATAGCAACAGAGGATAAAGGCGGCTCATCATTCTGATTCTGGATCAAATCACATGATGAAGCAGAACTGTGACGTCATTTTCCTTCTTCTGCTCAACAAAGATTCACAGTAAAACTCCGCAGGTCTGAGAGAGATGAGGATTATTGATCCATGTCAGACATAATCAGATCAGATGATGTTCATCACATTATCATGTTGTGTCATTATATACATCGACTGTATGTTCATCACCATTTAAATCTGATTTTATTCTGACAGATGTTATATTTTCTCTGATCACAGACTTGTTGGTTGTAGACTCTCAGAGATTGACTATGAAGTCGTGGCCTCAGCCCTGAAGTCCAACCCCTCCCACCTGAGAGACCTGGACCTGAGTAGAAACTGGAACCTGAAGGATTCAGGAGTGAAGCTGCTGTGTGCTGGACTGGAGAGTCCAAACTGTAGACTGGAGACTCTGAGGTGAGTTCACTGACTGGAGCTGTTTTTGTCTTTACTCAGTTCAAATGTTTGACGTCTCAGTTTTTCATTGGTTTGTATATTTGTGTCATTCTGACACCATGATACTTCAGCTGGTGAAAGGTCAAGGGTCATAGTTGATTCAGAGGTTGGTTATTGATGAGATCAGTGGGATGATGACTGCGTGACCTGGCCCTGTTCAGACCTGGTATTAACATCTGTCCTGTGTGATTGGATCACAAGTGGACTTCTCTAAGTTTGGGTGTGAACTCACCCAGGACACATTCAGGACATATTTGAGATCCGTTCACTCAGACCACATTCAGAGGTGGTCTGGGCCACATGTGGCCACATTCTTTCAGCAGTGCCAATGCAAATGTGGCCTACTTGATTGACATCCTCTGCCACAGTCTAATTAGTGACATCACAGTTTCATAATGAACTGAAAATATTTTACTATTTCTAATGGATAAAACTGTATTAAAAAAAATGTGTGAGGTCAGTTTAAAGGTCCTTTAGATCAGGGTCAGTGTTTGTGTCGTGGCCCCAGCAGATTCATGAAGACACAGCCTGGTCCCCACTGTGGCCCCAGTGATGGGTCATTAACATGAACACTGGGCCTCCATAGGAAAGATCCAGCTTCAGCTCATTGAACTGTGTGTTGGTGACTGACATGTTGTTTTCATGTCAGCATCACTGAGTCACATGATCATGTCTCCATGAAAGGAGTTTAGTTCCTGCTGTCCACATTGTCTGTGGAGCAGCCCCCTGATCACCTGACTCCAGTGTCAGGAGCTGGAGGACAAACTAATGTGAAGCTTCAAGGAAACAGAGAAAAATCAAGTGTCATATGTCCTTAAAGAACTGAGGATTAATAAAGAACTAAAGAGTGTCATCATTGTAGTGACCAGGTGAACTCAGTCAGGTACCTGAGGGGTGGTAAGAGTGAAAACAAGAGCCAATCAGTGATGAGAGGCAGTGAAGAGGAAACATGAAGAAAAAAAGGAACATTTACTACAGATGAGCTTCAACATCATTTTACCGAAGTGGATCCAGTTGTGAATCCTGTTGAATCCAGATCCTGTAACAAGTAGTTTTAAACTCAGTGTAGGACCCCAGAGCAGATTCAGAGCAGGACACAGCTGGTTGGTAAAATCAAGGACTTTTATTTGACACAAAGTCTCAGGAGAACAGGGGCCAGAGAGTCTGTGGGAAATCAGAGGGGCTGTAGTCCAGCAGGTGACTGGAGAGGGGGCTGCAAGTGAGTGGAGTGGAGTGGCAGGTGGTGGCGGTGATTTCAGCAGGTGGAGTAGGCAGCAACACCTCATTCAGCACACTGGAGAAGAGACACAGGTAATACACAAACAACACGAGAGAAAAACAAGCTGCAAACTTGTGATCAGAGAGAGATTAGGTGGCCTGAAGTGTTACCACCAGGTAAGACAGAACAATCTGGGAGGAGTGAGTGGAAGACCGGGGTTGTTCAACTGAGCTGATGAGGAAGGAGTTGCAGGTGTGCCAGGTAATCAGTGTGACCCCCCCCCCAAGCTGGGAGAGAGAGCACACACACACAAACACACGCACACACACACACACACACACAGGGAAGGGGGAGGAGATACAAGGAGAGACGGACAGGGAGAACACTGGGAGAGGAGCTGGGCTGCAGCAGGGCTGAGACAGATCCTCTGAAATGTGTTTGTGCTGCAGCTGCACAGTGAAAATAAGATTCTTCATCATCCAGCGAACATCAGCTCAGTAACTCAGGTGTTTCTGAGTGTGAGCTTAAGCTCACCTGGTTGTTGCTGCAGGTGTCATCAGCTGTGACACCAGTGGTGGACTGAAGCCGAGTGCTCATCCTCCAGTCATCACCAGAACAGGGTTCTGGCCTCAGAACCAGATCCAGGCTGGAACCAACTGCCAGGACTCCTCCTTTAACATGGTTTAATCACACAAACCTGCTCAGCTACAAACAAAAGAAGAAGAAGGTCACGTGATCAATGAAACAGTAAACAGACTCTTAGTCCCACATGTCTGATCAGATATTGATTCTGTATTGATAGACTGTTGTGAGGTCAGCACGTTTCCAGTTGTTCTTCTCTCAGACTGAGAATGATTCTTCAGGTTCAGCTCAGTTCAGTCACTGTGTGTGTGTGTGTGTGTGTGTGTGTGTGTGTGTGTGTGTGTGTGTGTGTGTGTGTGTGGTTTGTAATGAAAACAGTTTGTTTTTCAGTTTAATGTGTTTAGTTCTGGATTTCCTGAGACCAGGACCAAGTGAGACCTTGTTCCTGGATCAGGTCTGGACCTTTAGACTCTGCTAGTTCATGCATTAGTTACCTCAAGACTGGACTACTGTAACTCTTTATTGTCAGGATGTCCCAAAAATTCAGTAAAAAGCCTCCAATTGATCTAAAATGCTGCAGCATGAGTACTGACAGGAACTAGGAAACCAGATCACATCTCTCCTGTGTTGCTTCTCTGCATTGGCTCCCTGTAAAACATCTATCCAGGATAGAATTTAAAATCCTCCTCCTCACCTACAAAGCCATTAATGGTCAGGCACCATCGTACCTTGGAGAGCTTATAGTTCCCTATTTTCCCAATAGGACACTTCGCTCTCTAAATGCAGGTCTACTTGTGGTTCCCAGAGTTTGTAAGAGGGTGGGTTCAGGAGGCAGACCCCCTCTCTACCTTTAATCAGGCTTCAAACTGTTCTGTTTAGTAAAGCTTATAGTTAGGGCTGGCTCGGGTGTGTCCTGACCCATCCCTTAGTTATGCTGCTATTGAGCTAGACTGCTGGGGGATTCCCATGATGCACTGGGCACTCTCTCGCTCTCTCTCTCTCTCTCTCTCCCTCTCTCTCTCTGTCCTCATTCTGCAGGTCTCTCTCTCTCTCACTCTCTCTCTCCTCATTCTGCAGGTATCTCTGCCTCTGGAGCAGCAGGATCCAGATCCACCACTACTCATCTTTACTATTAACCACTGTTACCTGTCATTATTATTGATAACACCATTACCTATACAGCTGTTCCTGGTCTCTCTCTCTCTCTTTTCTCCTCTCTCCTCCCCCCACCCCCCCTTTTTTATCTCCTCCTAAACCCAACTGGTCGAGGCAGACGGCCGCCCACCCTGAGCCCAGCTCTGTTGGAGGTTTCTTCCTGTTAAAGGGAGTTTTTCCTCCCCCCTGTCACCAAGCGCTGCTCTTTGTGGGAACTGTTGGGTTTTTCTCTGTAACAAAGTAAGGTCTTGACCTGACCCTGTAAAGTGCCTTGAGATAATGAAGATTATGATTTGGCGCTATACAAATAAAATTGAATTGATCCAGTTCAGTCCTGAATAAAAGTGTTGCAGTAAGTTTTTAGTCCCAAATGTCTGATCAGATATTGATTCTGTATTGACAGACTGTTGTGAGGTCAGCAGCAGCTGATCAGCCTGTGTTGACATCAGCAGGTGTATGAATGTTGTGCTGACATGTGGATGTTGTGTGTAGAAGGCTGACATGATCAAGATCCACAATAACACAAGGACAAAGTCACTCTGCTCATTTTAGACACAGATCATTGATCAGGACAAATGTGATTGATTATTAATCATTGATCTACATCTTTGTTTCTTTATTCAGGTTGATGAACTGCATGTTGTCAGAGATCAGCTGTTCTTCTCTGGTCTCAGCTCTGAAGTCCAACCCCTCCCATCTGAGATACCTGGACCTGAGCTTCAACAAGCTGAAGGATTCAACAGTGAAGAGTCTGTGTGGTTTTCTGCAGAGTCCAGACTGTAGACTGGAGGCTCTGGGGTCAGTTCACTGACTGTTACTGTTGTAGATCTTAGATCTTTAATCCACAACTGAACCTGATGAATCTTCACCCAGAAGCTGAATCAACTGACTGTGAATGAATGAATGAATGAATGACATTGTAAACAATTGTTGTCTCACGTTTCCAGTTGTTCTTCTCTCAGACTGAGAATGATTCTTCAGGTTCAGCTCAGTTCAGTCACTGTGTGTGTGTGTGTAGTTTGTGATGAAAACACTCTGTTTTTCAGTTTAATGTGTTTAGTTCTGGATTTCCTGAGACCAGGACCAAGCGAGACCTTGTTCCTGGATCAGGTCTGGACCTTTAGGCTCTTATCCAGTTCAGTCCTGAATAAAAGTGTTGTAGTAAGTTTTTAGTCCCACGTGTCTGATCAGATATTGATTCTGTATTGACAGACTGTTGTGAGGTCAGCAGCAGCTGATCAGCCTGTGTTGACATCAGCAGGTGTATGAATGTTGTGTTGACATGTGGATGATGTGTGTAGAAGGCTGACATGATCAAGATCCACAATAACACAAGGACAATACATCATCCAGGTTTGAATTATTTGAAGAGGATCAAACGCGACCTCAGCAGCTCCTCGCTGCTCAACACCAACATGAAGGTTCCTCACAGGCGTCAGCTGTTCCACTGGAGAACCAGCAGGTGGCAGAGTTTTTTCTGTGAGCGCTGGGATCCAGAGATGAGGATCTGATCAGCTGTGGAGCAGCTTCTGCTCTGATCTTCAGTTTCCCTCCAGTCACACAGCTGATGTCACTGAGAGGAAATAACTTTAACCAATCAGGGCTTTACACTGTGTCAGCTGAGGCCTGTGATTGGACCATCTCTGACCTTTAACATCTGTCCAGAGGTTTGAACGTTTGCAGGTCTGTGAGCTTCCAGCTCCGTGTTCACTCCAACACGCTAACATGAGAGCTGAGAGGAAGCAACTACGCCACACAGCTGCTGCACATCTGGTCTGATCAGGACTGAGGTTCCTGCTGCATCACTGACTGATGGAGTGAGTCTGACTCTGACTCATCTCCTCTGTTCTTCTTCTTCTCTCAACAGACCGTGAGGGAATCTGTATGAAGCTGAGGATGTAGAGGACGAAGACTCTCAGTGCTGCGGTCTGAACTGATCTGAGGTCAGCTCCAGAGTCCGGTCCACCATCGTCTGGATGTGACGGAGCTTCATCAGTGACTCTGGACCTAAAGGTCATAAAGTGGAGCTGAGGGTCATCTGAGGCTTCAGCAGTGTCACAGAATCAGCTGATTCTCCTCCTCAGGTCCAGTTCAGGAGAAACTTCCTGTTTGTGTTGCTCTCAACAGTCTGAGCTTCACAAAGAGGGAATTTCAGTGTAAAGTGACTTAAACTCTGAAGGTTAGTTTGACTCTGACTCAAGTTCTTCAGCTGAAGATGTTATTGTTCAGGAGGAACATGTTGTTGTCTGTGTTGTGACCAGCAGCTCTGTCAGTGTGTATCTGTGAGTGTTGTTTCTGACGGGCTGTCCATCATAACAGAGTCAACAAGAATCTAACCAGTGATGGAAACACATGAAGTTTGAAGAAAATCTTTAATATAACAAATTAAATGTAGACGCTGCCATCAGGTGGTTTTTCAGGCGATTCCACAAAACAACATTTTTCTCACATTGAAGTTGTGGCCCCGTCGTATCGGGCCCCAGGGAGCCGGTTCCCACCGAGAGACAGACTGATGGAAATCTGTCGTCACATTTCATTGAAATATCATGAGGAGAAAATAAGGCTTTATTCACAGAACATCACTCAGTGGAAACAGACAACAGGCGACAAAAAGTCACTTCACCAGTGGAGTCTCTGTTACCTGAGTCTGAGTCTGATTCCAGTGCTCCAGAGATCTGACACAAATAAATTAAACACATTTAACACAAACTGTCACTGTTTCGATGGGAGTTTATTTACTGTGTGCAACACAACAGACAAAGAAAACAAATGTTCACTAAAACCAACAAAACGGTCCCGAGTCCTCATCTCCAACCTTGAGTCCAAACACAGTCACAGCTCAAGTCCAGGTGGAGTCAGGAGTCCAGGACTACAGTACTCCAGGTGTGAGGGTGAGTCCTGAATCCTGGCCTCACATGTAGAGACTTCCAGTTCTCCCAGTCTGCACCAGGAGTGAGTCTGTGACACGAGCTCATGGAGACGGACCGATGACATTTTAATGAACTTTATTATCAGTCAGACATTTAGATCCAACACTGACTTCATTCAGCTGTTTAAACCTCACTGTGACATCATGCAGCGGCTGTGATGTCATGTCGACCCCGTGACCTCACACAGCGTCTCCAGCAGCTGGAAGTAGTTGTACTTGATGTCGTACTCCATGTCGTACCAGAAGTTCACTGCAGCAGAGAAGATACACAACACTGTGGTGAAACCATGAATGGAAACCAGTTAACCTGTCTGCCCCGCCCATCCCCACACCTGCACACACCTCTCATTGGCCCTGCAGTCACCTGGTCTACAATCAACCTTGGACTACATATCACTCCCCCTGAACTTCCTGTTTTTGTTCCTATGTGTTTCTGCTTCCTGTTCTCCTTCATTAGGCCTGAGTGACAAACAGCACTGTGACATATCGAATCTCTCATCATCACACTGCTGTCATGTGACACGTTATCGACAGCACTGTGACGTGTTGATGTGTTTACTTCATGACAACATACAGGAGAGTGGTGTGGATACGACAGTGACGTGGTTGTTAGAGGAAGACACTGACCAGACCAGGAAACAAACTTATTTCACAGTGTTCCAGGATGCAAACATACATATACATACATACATGTCTATGTCGTGTATAGAAGTGAGGGGTGGGACTGTGACTCGTCACCTGCTGCGTTCAGGTGCTTGTTTTACCTGCGATGCAGCCGTGGGACTGCTGGACGTGGTGGAACCACAGAGACGGCAGGTACAGCATCTCTCCGGCCTTCACGCTGCAGCGGATCGGCCGAGCTCTCCGGTACTGTGGGTACCGCTCCAGGTCTGGGTCCAGAGGGTCCAGAGGGATCCATGGGACCTGGGGGGGGGGGGGGAACTGCAGTGTTGTAAATAAACCAGAGAGCTGAGATTAACAGACAGACCCCTGAACGCACCTTTTCAGAGTCGCTCTGATCGACGACCTCGAACTCACCATCGTCCCTCTGATGGTAAACAGCTGGCTGATAAACACCTGACACACAGACAGACCGTTGCTATGCTTACTGTGGAGGATGCAGGGTTGTTACTGCAGGTGGTACACATAGTGGTTGCTATGGTTACCGTAGGGGATGAAGGGTCGGTCTGTGGGAGGCAGCAGGAGGAAGTTTTTCTCTCCAGAAACGACGCAGTAAAGATTCTCATAGTGATCTTTGTGCACTGAGACAGAAACACAACAAACACATAGTACACACACACAACAAATCACTACATTTTAAACACACACTGTAGCTGTTGTGTTGTGTGAAGTTCAGGTCTCACTGGAGGTGACGGCGGTTGCCTCCCCGAGCCAGAAGTTCACAGCATCAGGTAACTTTCCTGAAAGGAAACAGATCAGGTGTCATCAGCATCGTGAGGATAAATGATTGTTTGAGTTGATCAGATGTTAAATAACTGAAGACAGTGAGTCTCTCACAGAATCTACTTATTGGTTTGAATCATCAGCTGCATAAAAACATTAATTTACCAAGATGATCAATTAATAATAAAATACTAACTTACAGTTAAATGATATTATCTGTACACTGTAAAGGTCATTGTAATAAAACAGAATCGCTGGTGATACTAACAGTAGTTACAGACATTCTTCTTCATGTCTTCTTCTTCTTCCTCATTGGAAAATCTTTTTGATAATTATTTCTTATGTGTCGCTACATGTGTTTCCACCTCTAACAGTAAAAACTGGAGTTTTTTCTAAACATAATGAAAAAGTCGTTCGTCGTTTATGGGTCATTCTCCTCCCGGCTGCCGGGGGCAGCACTGAGCTGTCAGGAAATACGATTCTCAGGTACATCACCTGAATAAGTTTATTCACTTTATTATTTTCACTTATTTATTATTCGTGGTCTGGATGATCAATGGGAAAGAGGGAAACGGTAAAGTGAATCTCGTGGCCAAAATGCATTTTGAAGCATTTTCATGTTTTTTTATATTTCCCAGATAATTGAGAATATAATTAAATGTTAGTTACAGCCCAAAATCCACTTGTTGAAACTGTGATTGGCAGAAGTTCTCATGGGCAGTTTTACTCTTTTTTTAACATTAAAGAAACTAAACTAAACAGAGTTAATCCATCGTGAAAATAACTGTTTGTTGGTCCTGAAGGTAGAAGAAAGAAGATTCACTCAGGACATCGACGACGTTGCTGTTGAGTGGTGTGTTTGTATAGAGTCCTGTTGCAAACCTTGGGCTGTAAACGCTGCAGTGTGACCTCAGTTTATTAAACACTGGAGCCTCACTGAGTATAAACACTCACATAACAACACAAACACAACACAAAGCATCTGGATTCTTAGATAAATTATATGAAATCAAGACAAAGACGCTGAGCGTGACGTGTAAATACCCTGATCCTGATGAGCTAATGTATTCAGAGACAGACAGTGGTTATCTGTGATGACCTGATACATCAGTTTGGCTCATCAGAATCAGAATCAGAATCGCCTTTATTGTCATTATACATAGTACAACGAAATTTGAGCGCTGCTCCCTTGGTGCAAAACAATGCTAATTAAATTAAATAAATAAGAACCTAAAGAGAACACAAGAATTTAAAAAAATAGAGGAGGTATAAAAAGGCAAGTGATATGTACAGATATATTTACACATGGTGTGAATGAAACCCGATAACTGCACATTAGGCCCAGTTTTATTGCACAGGTAATTGGAAGTTATGCAGTGTGAACGACCGGTCATCCGGATTTCTTTTTGTCTTTGTTGACTACAGTGATAGCCCTCGGGAAGAAGCTATCCCTGAGTCTGTTTGTCCTAGTTTTGTGTGACCTGTACCTTCGGCCCGACGGTAACAGGTCAAACAGGTGGTCACAGGGGTGGGAGGGGTCCTTGATGATGTTACCAGCTCTGCTCAGATAGCGAGAGTTGGCTATGTCCTCCAGGCTGGGCAGAGAGCAGCCAGTGATCTTCTGGGCTGTGCAGACGACCCTCTGTAGTGCTCTCCTGTCAGCTGCTGAGCACCCCGCGTACCACGCTGTGATGCAGTACGCCAGGATGCTCTCTATGGTGGCTCTGTAGAAGGTCACCAGCAGCCTCTCCTCCAGGTTGTTCCTCCTGAGCACTCTCAGGAAGTTGAGGCGCTGCTGGGCCTTCCTCGCCACCGCCGAGGTGTTCGCAGTCCAGGAGAGGTCGTCCGATATCTGCACACCCAGGAATCTCATGGTGTGGACTCTTTCCACACAGTCCCCGTGGATGTAAAGTGGGGCCGGGTCCCCTCCGCCCTTCCTGAAGTCCAAGATGAGTTCTTTAGTTTTTGTGGTGTTCAGTTGGAGGTTGTTTGCCGAACACCATGCAGTCAGTCTTTTGACCTCATCTCTGTAGTTGGACTCATCCCCTCCTGAGATGAGTCCAACTACGGTTGTGTCGTCTGCAAACTTTATGAGGGTATTTGAGAGGTGTGTTGGGGAGCAGTCGGATGTGTAGAGAGTGAACAGTAGGGGACTCAGAACACATCCTTGTGGGGAGCCGGTGTTGAGTGTGTTGGTGCTGGACAGGTGGGGGCCAAATCTGACAGTCTGTGAGCGGTTTGTCAGGAAGTCCTTAATCCAGAAGCAGATGGGGGTGGAGAGGCCCAGGTGGGACAGTTTCTGGATCAGGATCTCCGGGATGATGTTGTTGAAAGCCGAGCTGAAGTCCAGGAAGAGCATCCTCACGTAGCTGCCCGGGTGCTCCAGATGACTCAGAGCGGTGTGGAGCGCTATGGTAATAGCGTCCTCGTTGGATCGGTTTGCCCTGTAGGCAAACTGGTGGGGGTCCAGAGTGGGAGGCAGACAAGTCCAGATGTGCTGAGAGACCAGTTTCTCGAAGCACTTCATGACCACAGGCGTAAGTGCAACAGGCCTGTAGTCGTTGGGACTATCCACTGCTGTCTTCTTGGGGATGGGGATGATGGTGGAGGTCTTGAGGCAGGGTGGAACGATGGCCAAAGACAGGGACAGGTTGAAGATTGTGGTGAACACTCCCGCCAGTTGGTCCGCACACGCTCTAAGCACCTTGCTGGGTACTCCATCCGGTCCGGGCGCCTTCCTGGGGTCCACTGTCCTAAGCACACGTCTCACTTCCTGCTCCTGAAGTGTCAGTGTGCTAGTGCTGACGGGGGATGGGGGTGATGCGACAGCTGAGGGTCTGACCGCCTCGAAGCGGGCAAAGAACTGGTTCAATTCTTCTGCCAGCGAGGCGTCGGTCCTAGCCGTCGCCTGGTTCTTGCTTCTGTAGTTTGTTATGTGGTTTATCCCCTGCCACATCCTTCTAGGGTTGTTTTCGGCAAAGTGGTCTTCAATCCTTTTCCTGTAGGCCGCCTTGGCTTCCCTGATGCCTCTTTTCAGGTCTGCCCTGGCCTCGCTGTACACTGCTTTGTCCCCTGACTTGAAGGCAGTGTTGCGTTTTCTCAGGAGGGATTGCACTTTACTGCTCATCCAGGGTTTTTGGTTCGCAAAAACCCTGACCCTTTTGTTGACGGTGACATTGTCAACACAGTTCTTGATGTAGGAGAGTACGGTGTCCGTGTACTCCTGGAGATTGTGGCTGGAGAATATGTCCCACACAGTTGTGGAGAAGCAGTCCTGTAGCTGAGAGAGGGCTCCTTCGGGCCAGGTCCTTATTGTCTTTCTCTCAGGTTTTGTTCCCCTCAGCAGGGGGGTGTAGGTGGGGGCTAGGGACATGCAGAGGTGATCAGATCCAGCCAGGTGGGGGAGGGGTGTGGCTTTGTATGCATGTTTGATGTTGGAATAGACATGATCCAAAGTGTTTTTCCCTCTGGTGGCAAAATCCACAAACTGGGCGAATTTGGGTAGCACAGTTTTTAGGCACGCTTGGTTGAAGTCACCGGCAGCAATAAAAACCACATCAGGATGGGCGAGCTGCTGTCTGTTGATGGTGTTGAACAGGAGGCTGAGAGCCGTGCTAACGTTAGCATCCGGTGGGATGTAAACAGCTATCACAATGACTACCGTGAACTCCCTCGGGAGATAGAAAGGTCTGCACGAGACTGCCAGAACCTCTAAATCCGGAGAACAGTGTGTGTCAGTGATCCTGCTGTTACAACACCACTCGTTATGAACGTAAACACAGAGCCCCCCTCCTCTGCTCTTACCCGAGTCCCGGTTCCTGTCCTGCCGGTGTAGCGTGCGGCCTGCTAGCTCGACTGCAGCATCGGGAATCTGCGGGTGAAGCCACGACTCCGTGATGAGAATGATGCTGCAGTTCCGCACGAAGCTCCAGTTCATCCATTTTGTGGGTAATGGATCTCGCATTCGAGAGGAAGAGGCTCAGAACTGCTGGCCGGTGTGGTTGTTTACATAGCCTAGCAGCTGAGCCCGACCGGCATCCCCGCTTCTGCTTCCTCTCTCTCCTCCGCCTCCTGCGTTTGCCGGGCGGTCTGACCATCCACGGGGACCACGGCAGTCTCGCTATGTCCTCCGGGATGTTGTGTTTGCGTTGGTAGTCATCAGAGACGAACGGATTGTGCCTGGAGCACAGGCCAATTAGGTCCTGACGACTATATGTGACTGCGTCGTTCGGGAGAAAAAGTGCACTCAAAAGAAACAATAAAAACAAGCACCAAACTGAAGAGCTAAGAGCCGCTGCACCCGTGCGCGCCGCCATCTCATGATGATAATGAAACTCATCATGAGTCCAGACCTGAGGTTTCAAGAGTCTCGTTCATTTTCTAAATCAAACACAAAAGAAAAAAGGCTGAAACATGTAAAACCACGGTTACTGAGACACGAGATGGACGACCTGAAGACCACATGTCTCCAGCTCCGACTGTCGCTGACAGAGACGTCAAACAAACACATCAGCTCAGGTTTGTGAGGACGAACAGGGGGTTGTTGCTCAGGCTGAGACTCAGGAGGTTGATCCACGATGACGCTGTGACCACATAAAGGTCATGGGAGAGGTGCCGACAGCCGGGGGTGACCTCACAGAGGTCAGGGTCAGAGGTCGTTCGCCTCCGTTGAGTCGTTTGTAGTTTCAGTCGTTAACTTCAATGTTAAGTCATTAAACTCCTTAAATTGCTGTGAACTCATGAAGGAAGCTGCAGTTTAACTAGTTAACTAGTTCACCTACACACAGTTCACCACTCCAACTCTGACCCAAAGACCCAGAGAGGAGTCCAGGTCAGGATCCTCTGTGGGACAGAGACCTGAGGAGGAGGACCCTGAGTCCTCGTCTTTATGATTCAGTATCAGACTGGGACAGACTTAGTCCTGGGATCTAGTCCTGGTGAACTCTGACCTCTGCGTCTCTCTGCCTCCAGGTGTGATCGAGTTTGGTGAAAGCAGCTTCACGATGCAGCAGGTGGAGCACAGCGCACAGCTGGCCCGACCTCAGGCCTAATAAATAAAGAGTTGAACTTCTCCTGTGTTTTTATTTGAAGAGCGGTGACTGCTTTGTTGTGACATCACAAAGTTCCAGAAGTCCTGACGGCTGGTTTTAAGGCTCAGTTTCTGAATACAGGCTGTGTGCATTTCTCTGTGGACTGAGGCTTTGATACTTTCACAGTATTAATATAGAACCTAGACCTGCTTTATAATCACAAACACATGGACATCTGCCTTTAGACTGTGTGGAGCTTTAACTGAATGACAAACCTTTATTTGGTTTATTTCAAACTTTAAGACTTTGGTAAATGAAACTCAAGACTTTTTAATAACTTCTAAGGAAAGTGAATTTCTTTTAAAGACTTTCCATGACCTGCAGAAACTGATCAGAGAGCAGCTGTTTCACTAACTCTGCTCTCTCTGCTCTGACCTGAGGATTCGTGACCCGTTTAAAAAGAGTTGTGACCAGTT